>NW_009702661.1:0-690 GCF_000703405.1 Apaloderma vittatum
TAATTTATCTGTGGGGCATGTGGATTATCTGTGGGGCCCATGGTTTATCTATGGGGTGCGTAATTTATCTGTGGGGTGCGTGGATTTTCCATGGGGCACATGATTTATCTGTGGGGCACATGATTTATCTGTGGGGCTCGTGTTTTATCTGTGGGGCACGTGGTTTATCTATGGGGCACGTGATTTATCCGTGGGACGTGTAGATTATCTGTGGGGCACATGGATTGTCTGTGGGGCCCATGGTTTATCTATGGGGCACGTAATTTATCCATGGGACTCGTGGATTTTCTGGTGGGCGCCGTGGGTGGGCCTCGTGGATTATCTGTGGGGCGCGTGGTTTATCTATGGGGCACGTGATTTATCCGTGGGGCGCGTGGATTATCTGTGGGGCACATGGATTGTCTGTGGGGCGCATGGATTGTCTGTGGGACACGTGGATTATCTATGGGGCATGTGGGTTATCCGTGGGGCACATGGATTATCTGTGGGGTGCATGATTTATCTGTGGGGCTCGTGGATTATCCGTGGGGCACGTGATTTATCTATGGGGTGTGTGGATTGTCTGTGGGGCCCATGGTTTTTCTATGGGGCGTGTGATTTATCCGTGGGACGCGTGGCACATCTGTGGGACACATGGTTTATCTGTGGGGTACCTGGATTATCTGTGGGGCCCATGGATTATCTATGGGG
>NW_009702661.1:827-1667 GCF_000703405.1 Apaloderma vittatum
GGGTGCACGGTTTATCTGTGGGGCGCGTGGATTGTCTATGGGGAATGTGGTTTATCTGTGGGGCGCGTGCTGTACCCGTGGGGTGCGTGGCGTATCTGTGGGGCACGTGACTTATCTGTGGGGCGCGTGGATGGTCTGTGGCACACGTGGGGTGTCTGTGGGGTACATGGGTTATCTGTGGGGTGCGTGATTTCTATGTGGGGCACAGGATTTATTTGTGGGGCGTGTGGATTATCTGTGGGGCACACGAATTACATTGGACACGGGGTTTATCCGTGGGGCAAATAATCGATCTGTGGGGCACATGGTTTATCCGTGGGGCACATAATCGATCTGTGGGGCACATGATTTATCTGTGGGGCACATAATCTCTCTGTGGGGCACATGGTTTATCCGTGGGGCAAATAATCTCTCTGTGGGGCACATGGTTTATCCGTGGGGCAAATAATCGATCTGTGGGGCACGTGGTTTATCCGTGGGGCAAATAATCGATCTGTGGGGCACGTGGTTTATCCGTGGGGCAAATAATCGATCTGTGGGGCACGTGGTTTATCCGTGGGGCAAATAATCGATCTGTGGGGCACGTGGTTTATCCGTGGGGCAAATAATCGATCTGTGGGGCACATGGTTTATCCGTGGGGCAAATAATCGATCTGTGGGGCACATGGTTTATCCGTGGGGCAAACGGTGCCCCCATGGGGCGCGTGGCCGTGCCGTGGGGCGCACTTCTCTTGGGGGTGACCCCCTGTCCCCCCCAGGGCCCCGAGGCACGGGGGCAGCTGGGGCAGGGCTGGGGGGTGTGGGGGACCCCCAGGACCCCGAGATGTTGGGAGAGCTGGG
>NW_009702662.1:0-610 GCF_000703405.1 Apaloderma vittatum
TTTTCACTGTTTTTCCCATTTTTTCACCATTATTTCCCATTTTTCCCATTTTTTTCCTTTTTTTCCCGGTTTTTCACCATTTTTTCCTAGTTTTTCACCATTTTTTTCCCATTTTTTCAACATTTTTTCCCAGGTTTTTTCTATTTTTTCACTTTTTTTTCCATTTTTTCACCGTTTTTTCCCATTTTTTCTCATTTTTTAACGGTTTTTTCCCATTTTTTCACCATTTTTTCACCATTTTTTCCCATTTTTTTAATTTTTTCACCATTTTTTCCTGTTTTTTCTTTTTTTCCCATTTTTTCACCATTTTTTCTCTCTTTTTTTACCATTTTTTCCCATTTTTTCACCGTTTTTCCGTTTTTTCCCCATTCTTTCACAATTTTTTCCCATTTTTTCCTTTTTCATCATTTTTTTCCCATTTTTTCACCGTTTTTTCAGTGTTTTTCCCATTTTTTCCCCATTTTTTACCATTTTTTCACCACTTTTCCTCATTATTTTCCGATTTTTTCACCATTTTTCCTCATTTTTTCCCAATTTTTCTCATTTTTTCACCATTTTTTCACTGTTTTTCACCATTTCTTCACTGTTTTTTGCCATTTTTCCCCATTTT
>NW_009702663.1:0-627 GCF_000703405.1 Apaloderma vittatum
ACGGATTAAGATTCCCCCCCTCTCCGAAGCCCCTCGCTCACCTGAAGAAGCCCTTGCAGCCCTCGCAGGTCATGGCGTTGAAGTGGAAGCCAGTGGCTCTGTCCCCGCAGACGCCGCAGATGCGGGGCACGTTCCTGTCGAACTCGCCGGCTGCGTCGGGGAGAGACGTGCTGGCGGCCATGGTGTCCACATCTGGGAGAAGGCAGGTTTAGTTCTTTTGTAAAGCCGTCGCAGCTTTACCAAATAAAAAAAAAAAGCGACCGAGACGCAAATAAATTATTTCTCCTCGACTTCAACACGATTTGGCAAGAGGAGCCTCGGTGTTCCCTTTGGCTCCACATGTGAACGCCACGAAAAAGCAGGTTCAAGCTTGTTTTTAAATATATGGACCCATTTGCTCGTCTACCCAAGGAAAATTAGGATGGATCTCTTTTTCCCAGACCCCCAGCCTTAAACACACTCACAATAGTTTTTCCTGCTTTGCTGGGAGAACTCCTACAGCCCGTGCCAAACCTAGATCATTTTGTCCATTTATTTTCTTTTCCTCCCCTACTCCTTCAGGTTTGTTTTTCAGAAAGCCTCGAAGGAACCCAGAATTCACCCAGATCGATGCTGCGAAAACCACAG
>NW_009702663.1:668-2417 GCF_000703405.1 Apaloderma vittatum
CGTGCACGGGCAGGAAGCGGCAGCGGCGCGCTCACGCCAGCTCCCGTAAGCGAGGAAAATCCCAAGCGCGAGTCAAGTGAGCGTTGTTTAAAAAGAAAAAAAGAAAAAATTAAAATAAATCCTCAACGGGGACGTAAACAAGGGAGGGAGGAAATAGCGCTCCTCACGCAGATGGCTGATATGAATGTTAAAAGGGAGCTTTTAATAAGCTTTCCCCGGCTTACGACACCCACGGGCAGAGGGCTGTCTGCTGTTAGGAAGAGCGAGCGTCTAAAAGCGCCAGGAAAATAAAGGTTGGGAGTTTTCATGGGGTCAAATCTCGGTAAAGATCACGACGGCACCGTCCGGTAGCTCGGTGGGCCGGGCTGCGTTTGTAGCTCAGCTCAGCCTGCACCTCAAGATGAGAAGTTTTAAGTTGATTCAAGAGTTTCAGAGAAGTTCTTTCTGTTTTTTTTTTTTCCTTTAAGCATGGCTAAAGGTTTGGTCGAGAGGCGCTGCCCGTCTGCTTTCAAAAGGCTTTCAACCTGGTGCTGGGGCTGTCCTGCGGGAAATTCTCTTTATCAGTCCCTCCGGACAGCGAGTCTGGAGCAAAAGCGAGGTCAAAAAAAAGCAAGAAGACAACCCTACGATTTAAATCTCACTGTAAACGGACCAAACTGTTGTCGGTTGATCCCAATAAAGCCTGGATGCCTCTTGATCCCCTGTCAGGGAGGGCAGCTCTGCAGAACCTCCAAGCTCTACGGCCAGCAAGGGCGCGAATAGCTCCCCAAGCACCTCGAGGAGCTTGGAATTTTCTCCCGTCTTGGTTTTTCACCTGTACCTCAGAAGAAATTTGGCAGAGCCAAGTGTCCTAGCGCTTCTAGAGGGGAGTCGTGGTCATCTGGAGAAAGCTCCCAGGAAAAAGATTGACACAAGCCCGAGGAGAACGCCCTCCGTGAAGAGGAGTTACGGGTTACCTGGCTCTGGAAGATACGCCATGCTCTGCGGGTGCATCTCCCAGGAGCTCTGGAGCTGGGCCATGGAGCCACCTGCAATTAAAAGACAGACGGGACACGGTCAGAGACAGCTCAACGCTTAATCGAGGTCGATGAGGCAAGGTAGAGCGTCCGGTGGGGTGCTAAGGGAGCCGGAGGAATGCGCTCAGGAAAGAACGACGGTGGGCGAGAGGCGCTCGGCTCACGCCTCTAACCCCAACTTATATTTTCCTCGAAATTTGAGTTTCGTAATTCTGCCCGGCGAAGGGGGCGGCGGCGCAAGACCCACCGGTTCGCATGGGATGGGGTTGAGGAGAGCCCAATGGCTTCTAGAAAACGCGGATCCTGGCTGGGCCGAGCGCGGGGAGCTTCTGTCTCGCGGCCGGGAGGCACCGCACCACCGCCAGGCGAACACGACGTTGGGATAGATCTTGGAAAAGGTTTCGCCTGGAAAAAAATCTGTATTTGCAACCCAGCGATGGGTTGGATCCCTGGGGGTACACGGTCAAACTGCTGGTTTGACGCAAAGTCACGGCTCGAAATGCTGGACAGACCAAGGAGAGCTGCGGATGCAAACCACGACCGGTGGGTTCACAAAACCAGGGGGTTATTTTTCCCCTTCGAGTGCTGCAGCTACTACTGAGGGTCACCAGCACTCGGGGATCTCCCCCTTGGAAAGCAGCTCAGCGAGGAGCCGGGACAAGCCCGACACTCCCCCGTGCTCGGCAAAAATCAGCTCCTGAGCATCCCATCAAGTTTCGATGTCTGCAGCGGG
>NW_009702663.1:2533-4210 GCF_000703405.1 Apaloderma vittatum
CAGCAAATTTTTCCCTGCTTGACAGACGCCCTGATAGACAATTTAAGTGCTTTCTGCTTCTCCCTGCTCCCCAGGACTGGGCTGACACCAGGATGGGGAAGGCAGGTGCTGCTGGCAACCTTGTGGCGCTCTCCTCCCCAACCCTCGTCGTGCCTCTTGCTTTTCTCAACGGAAAGAGCAAGAGGCTGTTGATTACAGAGCAATTAGCGTGTGCCAGACGCAATTCCCACGTGGATGACGGCGCTGCTTCGACCCACTCTCTCTGACTTCTTGGAAAAACGTTACTCAGCCCCATCGTGGAAGTGACGTCGGCGGCGCGGGGGGGAGCGGGCGGGGGAGGTTCCCCTCCCCCCCAAGTTGCTCATTCATCAGACCTGACATTTAAGCCCTCACCTCTCGGGAAGAAACAAAATAATTTAGGTTAGAGGCGCTGACCTCTTTCCAGCAGGCACCACAAAGGTCAAACCAGTTGGGTAACTGGTTAGAGCGAAGTCGAAGCGAGCCGGCTGTCGCCCCTTCCACCTCGTTCCCAAGCCATAGGTCAGGAAATTTCAGCTTTCAGACAATCAGGTTTTCCTGGGGGGGATTTTAAAGAGTTGTCGGAGCAGCCAAGCTCAATCAGCCCCGAGGTGCCGGCCATGGGGTTGCAATTAGCAACCGGAGCCCGACGCCGCCGGGTGACAGAAATCGCCACGGTCGAGGTTAAAAACATGGGAAAAATCTCACCTGCAGGAGAAGAACAGCGCAAAAAGCCAGCTGACCGCTGCACAAAGGGATCCTTCCCTTTAAAGCCTGTATTTATTTCTAAGTTCCACCAGTAACTGTGCAGAAACGGGGAGGAAGCGTTTTGCTGAAGTGCTTTCTCATGCTTTATCACTTTCCTTTTCTTTTCCCCCCCCTTTTTATTTTTTTGTCCCACCGACTTGCAAGACTCACACACACACGCAGCTCACCAGGACTTGGCAGAAAGGAAAAGGCTTCCGAGGACGATCGCTCGCGCCGAAAGCCTGAGTCACTCGCGTTTGTCACTCGCGTTCGGTGTCGGCGCGGCTGCAGGTTTCCCTCCCAGCACCCAAACGCCTCCTTCCCTCCACAGCGAGAGCCAGAACTGGGAATAAAACACAAGCTAAGAGAAAACCAGAGCCAGAAATCAGCGCTCGAGGCTCACAGGAGACTGGCGGGGGGGGGGGCGGCGGCTGCCGCTCAGCATCCAGCTGGATTTCGGATGCCCAAAGCCAGAAATACATTTTCAACACGACTGTCGAGCCTAAAAAGCACCCAGAAGCGAGCCCAGGGCTCCGTCTGGCCAAGGCTGCGGGTTTGTATTCGGCCAACTGCTCCCCAGGAGGGTCAGGCTTTGCTGAAATTCAGGGGAGAAACCGAGGCAGTTAAAGACCAGCGGAGCATTCCCAGAAAACAAGAGCAACGTGTCATTAGAGAAGCTTTGAAGTCGCCGGTTTGGGGACTTAAAGGAAAAAAAAAAAAAAAAAAACTGTTATGCCGCCGCGAAAATATTTGTCACGTTCTCGGCATCTCCGTTGCGCCATCGAAACGCGGGTTCGGGTTGATCGGTTCGCCAAGAAAAACAAAAATTAAAAAAAAAAAAACTAAAAAGAAAAACCCAAACAAACTTTACGGCCCGAAAGGAACAGGCTGGTTTCTGAAGTTTAAAATCCT
>NW_009702663.1:4250-5208 GCF_000703405.1 Apaloderma vittatum
GGCTCCTTCATTTCACAGGGATGGGTTTTTGTTTGGTTGTTTTTTGTTTTTTTTTTTACCAATTAACACCACCGTGGACATGTCAAAACAAAACGATGCTCCGCGGAGCCTCTGGCAGCGCGCTCGCATTTTCAGAAGCTTCCTCCAGTACAAATCAGCCCATTCATACCAGCTGGTAGCGGCGTGCGAGCAACCCTTTTTTCCTTCGTTAAAAAAAAATAAAAGCAATTAAATAATTTCCTTCTGTAGCTCCAGGGAGCTCTATTATTTAGCTGCTTTCCACGAGATTTATTAGAGAGCGGATCGACAGCGAGCTCAGCGCCGGCTGGATGGGCGCGGGAGGTGAAGCTCCCCAGGCTGCCGCTCACCTTCGTATCTAAGGTGGAAAAAGAAAAAAATATTTGGTGGTTGGTGTTTTTTTTTCCCCAAAGACCCACGGCAGCTGCAACCTCCTGCGAGCCTGGCGGTGTCGGGAGCCTGGCAGCTGTTTGTTACCTGGTGCAAGTCAGCTCACGCCACCCCCTTACTCTGTAAATTTGATCAGATGTAAAAAAAACCCAAAAAGATCAGGGCTGGAGGCTCCTCCATGCCAGGCAGCACGTAAGCGCGACAATTCTTACGCCAGAGAGCGCGGACGCTCGCAGTCTTGCAAACGAGAGGAGGGTCCAGCTGCTTGACAACCAAAGGAGCTGCAAATATTAGTTTTGAGAAGGTTAGAGAGACTTGAAGGGGTGTTAACATCAGCCCTTGTGAGGAATCACAGGCTCCCTAAATGCTTTGAGGTGCGGGAGGGCGCAAACCCAGGGACGTGCTGAACTCAATCACAAGCACCAGTGATGCTGAGGAGCAGCCATGGCCCAGGCAAAGCTAAAAAAATAAATAAATATATATATCTATATAAAACGTGGCAACAGAGCAAGATCTTTATAGGATCTCACCTTGAAATTAGGCAACGAAT
>NW_009702663.1:5715-6866 GCF_000703405.1 Apaloderma vittatum
GAAGCCGGTGGGTTTCGGCACGGGGGAAGGACCCACGAAGAGCAGCGACTGGGAAGAAACACGTGCTGGGAAGGGCGAAGCATCCTTCAGCGTTGAGTCACGGGCTGGCGTGGGCTCGGGCGGGATTTGGGCTTCCTGAGTCTTCGGTGAAGACGTCCTGATCCAAGACTCTTCCTCCTTGGTGGAGCCCCCGCCTCTCTAGAATAAACCAGCTCCCAATGCCCACGATCACTGATCGGGAGCCCCGAGTCGCTCGTAACGTCCCCCGGAGCAGGGCTGCCGCGTTTTAACGTTTCGCATCAGACCCATTTAGAGATTCGGAGCCCCTGGGCTTCCTGAGTCTTCGGTGAAGACGTCCTGATCCAAGACTCTTCCTCCTTGGTGGAGCCCCCGCCTCTCTAGAATAAACCAGCTCCCAATGCCCACGATCACTGATCGGGAGCCCCGAGTCGCTCGTAACGTCCCCCGGAGCAGGGCTGCCGCGTTTTAACGTTTCGCATCAGACCCATTTAGAGATTCGGAGCCCCCAGAGTTATCTTTTGGGGTAAAATGAATCAAAATTGATAGGAAGAGCTTCAGCAAAGCGTCCTTGGATGTCAAAGAAAGCAGCGAGCAACGATTCCCAGCCTGATGTGGCACGAAGCATCACCCACTTATTTAAGGATGCGCTTCCACCAGCGACATCAGCTGCTGGTTTCCAGGAACAAGCTAAAAAAAAAAAATAAAATTCTATTTCCCTCATGATGGGAAACCACGACCGCTTCCAGGTGGAGCAGGAAAACCTCTGGCAGCCTCATCTGAGCCCGTCCACATTCACAAAAAAACCCACAGAGTCTGCCCACCCCAGCCCCGAGAGATGTTTCTTATATAGAAGAAATCCCCCCGCTCAAGCCCTGCAATGTTGGGGAGGAGGAAATTTGCAGCAGCTCTTGCTGCTCCAAAGATCAAACTGGAGAAATAAGAAGGGGAGGGTGAATTTTTGCCAACCAAAGAGCAGGGAAGATAAAACGTCCCCAGGCTAGGGCGAGCAGAGGGAGGAAAAAAAAGAAAAAAACCCACAAAACCCAGAAAAACTTCACCTTCCTCAGTGTATTAGGCTTAAAGGGGAGCCTCAAATAGATCCGGGCGACTCCTGGAGTGGGGAAGACCAC
>NW_009702663.1:7016-7249 GCF_000703405.1 Apaloderma vittatum
TTTAAGGGAAAAGGCGCCTGTTGTAGGTTAAACTGGATCCTCCCCGCCTTAACACGGCGCTGCAAAGAGTTTAAAACGCTGCTCCAGCTGCCTACAACGTGGTCCCTTGTTTAGTGCCAAAGGACAGAGCTGTTTTCCCTGGAAAAACCTCCAAGACACCCGTTTTTTCCCCAGCTTACTATCCCCACACACGCGTTTTCTGTCAGACCTAGCCCAGCAGGCAAAGACGCTTC
>NW_009702664.1:0-811 GCF_000703405.1 Apaloderma vittatum
GAAGGGGCTGTGCCCAGGCTGAGCTATGGGGTGCAGAGCACCTCACAGACCACCCTGCCCCCCCAATGGGCCTCACTGCAGCCCCCAGCCCCAGAGATGTGCTGAGGGTCCGGATGGGTGCTGGCACCCTCACACCTCGGATGGGTCAGCAGCGCCCTCCTCAGCGAGAGGGCAGAGGCGATTAATGGCAATTAATTGGGCTGTTCTGCACTGGGGAGGCGGGAGCGGGGACTGAGCGTGACACCTCGGGGTGCACATGGCTCCGTGTGGGGGTGATGTCTCTGGGTTCGAGCAGGGATAGTAATCAGGGGAGGTAACGGGCAAAACACGGGCTGAATAATATCAGAGAGCAGCACAACTGCGAGGAAGTCACGTCCTTGTAATTGCGGTGAAGGGATGGCGCTGTGTGTGAATCGCCCGCTACCGTTCGGTGTTGTGATGATAGTTTTTTTTTTATTTTGCTGTCAGGAATTTTTTGTGCGTGCGATGTGAGCAAAATTTGTGAATATTGCGTGATGAACGTGGATTTTGATGATAATCCTGGCACGACCTGGCCAGCAGGAGCACTCGGCTGCTCCTGTGCGCCCTGCCCAGCTCGGTGGCTGACACTCGATATCTGGGGACCCTGTGCACGTCCTTTATGGGGGTTCCCCGTGCCCACTGCTCCACCCCCTGAGATGTGCATGCCCGGTACGGGGGTCCCCATGCCCACCACCACACCCTGGCGCTGTGCACTTTGCTGGGCGAGGGTCCTGTCCCCAGAGGCACGGCCGGGGGACTGTTCCCGGCCCCCCTTCCTGCTCTCTGATGG
>NW_009702665.1:0-20406 GCF_000703405.1 Apaloderma vittatum
CGCTCGCTGGCAGGTAGGACCCTCTTCAGGGCGGGGCTGCCTCCGCACAGGTGTCACCCTCCGGGCTGGCCTCTGGCCTACGGGCAGCACAGAGCAGACACAACCCGCGGGGCCCAGCCGGCCGCCCCCACAGGGTCAGTAAACCCTCCTGAACCCGTCAAAAACACCGCGTGGTACGTGAAACCCTGCCACCATCCCCGTAATTGTGTGGAAGCATGACATTCCGCCAGTTTCCCCTGTTCCTGAAGGGACAGCATTTCAGAGGTGTTACATATGGAGTCCTCATCCTAGTCAAAACTGCCAATCAACTGTAAGAAAAATAATTGTATTTCAAATAAGGATTATTCCTCCCTTAACTGGGATAAAAGTGTCTGGCTGTAAAGTATAGAATTTGCTCACATACCTTATTTCGTAGTACTATCTCTTTACACACCTTCTCATTAAAATGGATAGTTGGTACTTCTCCAGTATTTGGAACACTTTTTCTGAAGGGGGAAAAAAAAATGTGTTTGTGTAAACGTTTAAGGCAGCAGTAGCACAATGTTTTTGCTTTTAGAATTTGCATGTCTAACTAAATAAAATGGAGAAAGTAATGCAATATCTTATGTCAATTCCTGTCCTTCCCTAGACATCATTTTTATTTGTCCACAGCCTCTTACTTTGCAGCAATCCCAGAATGCACGTACCTCAAAGTACAGCTTAGTGCCGATATCTCGTGGGATCTGCTGGTTAATTTTGTGTAATCTTGCAGAAGAGAAGTATAGCCTGTTATTAGCAATGTGGGTGTGAGCTAGTCTATATTTGGAGGAAGATGTGTCTTAGCTGAGAAGAGATTTGCATTTTCTGTGATGGAGCTCTCTGTAGGCCTCGCTGAGTCTCGCAGGACTGCACATGCTTTTGTGCAAAGCTGCCTTGTAAAAGCATGTAGAGTGTAATTACGGATGCGCAGATTGATGTCAATGAGTCTGTAAAGGTTCCTAGGGGGAGATTGTCGGCCTCAGAAACGTGAGCAGGAAATTCAGATTTAACCCAGTTGCAAAAAACCCAAACATCTGTTACACTGTTCATGCAAATTCAGCTTTTACTTGTACTCAGGTCTTTAGTGAGTGGTCTGTGAGAGGTCTGTGAGAATCCTGTTGACCTGACTTTACACTTAGAAATCTACTCTCAAAATGACTGATGCAGTGTCTGAAGAAGAATTAACTAACTTACTCAGGTACCTACACCAGCATCTCAAATATTCCCCAAAAGTCTATGAACTTTCATTATCGCACATGATTCACCACCTGATAGCCTCACTGCTCATTAGTTGTCCTTCAGATTACTCCAGCATTTCTTCCTCTCAGAAGCTGGCCTTAATTAAGAAAGCTTAGAGGTACCTAGTAGCAGCCCTCCAAAACCAAAGTGGAGGTTTTCAAGAAAGGGGAGAGAGGCTTTTCACTGAAGTGCATAGCAGGAAAATGAGACTTAATGGTCATAATTTGAAATGAGGTTCCAGCTGGTGGAGGGGTGAGGGGATTGTTTTGAGGCTAAGCAAACACTGGGACAAGAAACTAAAGAAGTCACAGAATCTCTGTGCTAGGAGGATGGAAAAGAATAGGAAAAAGAAAGCTTGGTATCAGAAGGATAAAAGCTGAAAGCTAGCTGAACTGTGTAACTCTGCCACTTCCAGTACAAGGGGAAAATAGAGAAGCTTTCCTCTCATGGAAGCCATATGTTTTCCAAAATAAATCACACACAGCTTTAAGCTGACAAGTTTCTGTGATTTATCAACTCATCACAGAAGGTTTCCCGCACAGTGAGACAGAACTGCCCCCCTGTGCGCTGGATGTGGACCGGGGAGCCCAGCAGGCTCATGCAGAGGAGCAGCACGTCCAGGCTGCCTTGGCAGTGTCAAGGTATGGCACATGCACAGCAAGATCCAGTAGCACCTGTGCAGGTTTTCTGGCACATGGACAGAGAAGCCAAGCAGCCAGTAGTCTCTCTTCTACCTGGACAGAAAGTGATGAGCTGGAGAAAAAGGACACATTTGGAATCTGGATTGTGATAGCCTTAGCTCGTAACAGTCTTCCAGCAGGAGTAAATTCGATTCCCCCACCTGCTATGAGGGGAAAAAAAATAAAATTAATAATTCACTTTTTCTAAAAGGCCCTTTTTCATGTTATGCAAATTAAAGTGCTAGTTCTACAAACCTGCACATGTTTCACAATAGTACTGTGATAAATAGGACTATTTATCAAGGCTGGAGGGAGTTTCTGTCAGGCCTGAGATAACACTGAAAATCTGTTCTTGTTATGCTACAGTTACACATCTTCCTCCAGACTCATTTGTTCTCCTCCTTCACATCTCCCGTTTTCAGGGTAGTAAAACTAAACACGTGCATGTTTATAAGCTACATAGAGATGTGCTTTTCATGCTTTTTTACTCTAGCTGGTTATGCAGCTGGTGTTGCTCTGGAAAAAATGTGTAAACTAGGTCCCTTCTGGGTCTATAAGATGTAGAGCCTCTCTGACAATCTCAGGGGTTGTAACTGAAACAGTTTGAGCACAAGTCACTGAAGCTATTTTAGTGCAAATTGCTTGCCTACTGGTGAATGCTACATCTGTTATGGTGATGTAAACCAGGTCTCATGAGCCCACGCATCTTCATTTCTGCTTTTAATCAACAAAAATTAAGACTGTCTAAATTTCTGCATTAACCACTCATCCACATAATATAAAGTACAAAACAAAATCTAATTAACTGTCTGTTCATGTTTCAACTTTAATCTGAAATGAATACAAAACTGTTGGTAGAGAAAAAGTGCAGAACAGATTGCTTTACGAGTTAGTCCATGAAAGAATGTGATTTTCTCTGTAGTGTTACATTAGTTTTCTTCTGTATGATGCATGATATATCTTGAGATCTAATGAAAAGCCTGAGAATGGCCATGCCTTTTTCTAATCAGACAGCAAACCATTGGCTGATGAAACACATTTTTCTAAGCTTTGGAAGACACGTTATTAGTGGAACGATCAAAAAATGTCTCAGGAATGTGTGCAAAGAGCACTTTGGTGTCCTATCTGTATGGAACAAACTTTTTAAAACTCAACGCAAGCTCTTAGACAGTTCTGAAACTTAACCAGACTTTTCTTTTTCTGAGTGCACACTTACCTTTTCAAGTTACAGTTAAAATATAGCTATGCTCAAGTATTTCAGGGGAAAAAAAAAAACTTGAGTGCACTCACATACTCTTGCAAACAACATATATGGCTTAGAAAGCTAAAATCTACAATTTATCAGCAATTCTAAACTATAAAATTTTATAGTTGATATGTAAAAATTAGTAAGTATAGCACCTAAACATTTAAAGTACGAAGATGGACATTGATTATTTAGGAACTGAACTTTCATTATTGCATTTATTTATGTACCAAAGTACAAAAGTTTTGACCAGAAATTCAATATATGTGCATATATATATAAAAGCATTAAAAACCTCCCATTTGATCTTCATGTTGCCAAGGAACATAAGATTTCTTTCCCCTTTTCCTGTAGGATAATTAAAAGGGAACTTTCAGTTTGGTATTTTAACACTATCAATATAATAAATCTTAAAAAGGGGCAAATACCTATTTAACAAAACTTTGTGGGCTACTCTGCAAAATGGACTATTAACTCGAAGTGGTCACCTGTTTAGCAATGAATAGTGAAATGGGGACACTCTGTGGGGAAGTGAAAGAAATGCAATTTCTTGCACTTTCAGCATTATCTCATCTTGAATCCTTTACATTTTCCTGTTTCTCATGATTTGATGAAAAGAGAGGCAAGCATTTAATTCCTGCACTTACTCAGTGTTCTCAAAAGCCCTTTCTAGTTTTCTGCAAAGGCCACGTTGATCTTGGCAATAATTGGTTATGAGTCTGCTCTTGGATCCAGAGTCGGTCAATGACTTTGCTGGGAGCCACAGTCATATATTTTGTTGCTGCAAAAACCTGTGAAAGTCTTGTTCCAGGTTGTCCTATGCATCAGTGCATTCGTAAGTAATTAAACGTAGGCAAAGACTCTTCTGGGATTTTCATTGTAGAATTGCCAAAGTGAAATCTTTGCCCTAAAACTAAAGGAGTGGTAATGCTAACTCTGAGGTAGCAGACCTTCTTGCAGAAAAAGCTCCCCAGGCTTAGCGCAGTTGTGCAGGTATTCTCTCATCTCAGCCCTGTACCCCGTAAGAGCCTTGCACAGGCACAGAACTTCCTGACCCACACCAACCTGTCTGCTTGCACTAGAGGCAATCTTCTTGGATATGCTGCCTCTTTTCTCTTTTACATCACCAACAACTTTTTTACAGTTTTGCAAGTCATACTCATTTGACAAGATCTATATTTCACAAAAGTTACACACACAAAAATGTATTTCTATTATGGTCAACTTTCTGTGGTTTTGGAGCACGCAGTTCAAGGGGATGGATCAGACCCACTGAATGTTGCTGACTGAAGTCTTTGAATTTCAAGCACTACGACTGCCTGTCCAGGCAGAGCTAAGCACACATGGACATCGCAGCTCAGAGTGTGAGGCAGAGTCACTGAGGGAACAGCCAAGCTTCCCCTCAGCACCTCTCTAGACTGTTCTGGATTATGTGAGACCACTATATGCAACTTCTTGCCACACCACAATTGCTCTCACCCTAGCTATGGTTGGGTAAATAATAGCTTTTTGTACTGAGGAAGAGAATTGGTACCTCATTGCTGTAGTCAAAGAGCATTCAAAGGAGTAGATTTAATCCATGCGTTTGTGATTCACTGCCTTCGGTTGAAATTGACATGTATTAGTAGGGAGACAAAATGCTGATGCCCAATGCATGGTTACAAAACTCCAAGGCAGATTTAGAGGCCAGCTGTTTTTGATATTACTGTACTAGGGGGTTTTTTTTAGGATTCTGTATTGGGGTTTATGGGGTACATCTGATCTCTCTAGGAAGGATATGGATAATCAGGAATGGGGACAGATTTTAGCAAGAACATGTCAATCAAGAGGAACAATTAATTTTACAGCCATCTCAGTCAAATTATCTCACTTGCCCTTCCCTCCATTCAGATCAGTAGTTGAGTTTTTCGACTACAGGTATGTTTCTTTGAAATTAAGAGCAGGATGCTCAGAAGCCAGCACCACATTAAAGAGCAAATGGGACAACAAATCTTGTACAAAACTACCATTAATGTTTGTATTGGATGTAGGTGAGCCTGGTGGGCACCTGGCAGCCAGCCAAGGTTAACCCACTGTGATGTTATAGACCTTCTTACAGTGAGACCTCATGTATTTGCAGTAATTACCAAGCATTTCTACAATTAGCAAGTAATAAGGAAACGTAGTTAGTAGACAGTTGAGGGGACTGCTACATGACAGTATGTGCAATGTCTTTTTTTGGGGGGGGAACTAGTTTTGTCTTAATATTTACTGGGAGGCAGTAACAAAACCTCTATTTTGCACAAGTAACTAGGAGTAACAGAACATCTGCTGGGAAGCAAGAATCAAGTAGTGTCTGAATTTGAGGGTTTGTAGACTATGAAATGAAAATGCAGCTAAGGCAGAAAAAAAAATTATAACATTTTTAGAAAATGCAATAAAAACACATCACTATGAAATCTCAAAATTCTGCCATCCTTTAAGAGGAGATAATGAATCAAATTTGGTTACCTCTTTTGTCTATTGTACAACAAAAGTAGGGAAGAACACAAGAACAGATAACTAAATATGCCTAAGTACACTGTGACCTAGTTACGTAGATGCTGCACTCACCCATTACATCTGAGAGCAGCTTCCCTAATCCCCAGGCTAAAATTCACATGAAATCCAGGATTTCAAGAAAAAATGTGGAACTAATTATTTAAAATATATGCACTATCTGGCCACAAACACCAAACGGGATTAAATTTCTTGACATGTATTATGCCTAGTGGGGACGGTTCAAAATCTGAACTTTTAGACAGACGTTTTAGGGTACTATACATCTCTTCTGTATACAGGAATCCTGTCAGTTATCTGCAACTACAGGGCTAGGCTCTAAGTTTTGGCCCGGCTAAGCTACAGAAGAGAAACACCATCACAAACTCTTAAACCCTTTTTGAAGGCTAAACCAAGTTGTGGAGTGCTCCTGTTAAAAAGCTGTTTCCAGTCAAGCCAACAACAACTGGCAGCCTTGTCACTTGGGCTGAGATTTCTAAATCATAGGATATGACATGAGCCAGGACACTCTGCTGGGTACCAGGCCACAGTGATTATCCCGTCTCTAGCCAGTTCTCAAAAGCTAATCACAGAGGTAGTCCAGCCTCACGTAAACTTCTGTCCCTTTACAATGGGAGAAGTAACAATTCTGCAGTTCTGTGATTCTGTGGACTCCTGGATGTTGACTGTGATTCTAAACTGTGCTACAATGGCTTCTAATAAGCAGATTTTCATCCCTGGTTTTATCTTACCATATGCAGATCACAAAGCTAGAGGTGCAGTATATAAAAAATAAGAGGGTGCTTTGCTCTTTAATATTGTAATTTTTCTGTGAAGTGTTGTAAAAGCCAGTATCAGAGTTATTTCCTATTATGAATGAGAGGTTGTTTTGCTTTTGATTTTGCGGAAGAATTTTAATTGAAATACTTAGAACTCAGGCTTGGAGTTAACTTAGATTTCAAGGGATTCATTCTGCCTTGACTGTGGGGTTTGTATAAAGCAAAGCCAGATTGTTTTATTTGGTAGAGGCTGAACAAGCTGTTACTAACTTAAAATATTCATGATCTTTTCCCAAGCATGATGGTTGCTAATATGAATGATACAATGTTTAATGGAAATTATTTTTTTAATCATTTTACAGTCTGTGCTGCAAACTGTCTTACTTCCAACTTCACATGCATGACCAAATATAGGGAAGGCTATGAGCAAGTAGTTCAGTGGGATTGTTTTAAGCTAGTATGATTGTAAACTGCAAAAAGTGAGGAGATAGCATATATTAGGCTCTGGCGGTCATCCCCTGGCGATAGCTTTCAGCAAACCAGAGGGGCTAATTTCCTAGACCGGCACATCAAAATGCAATTTGTTAAAGGCTGTAGTGAACGGTAGTGTGAGCAACACTTTTCCTGCTTTCATGTGGTGCAACCGCCTGGCAGCCTAGCCAGAAATCTGCTGCTCTACTCCTGAAAATCTTTTTTTCCCAGTGTATTGCCAGGCAGATAAAAGGAAATTCAAACCCATTCTAGTAACATGACCTCTGGGGAGTCCCCAGTCTATTTCCATCTAAAGCAGAATCCTAGTATTTTGGGCACTGGTAGAGCAGTATAATAGTCATTTCTTCAGTCACCAACAAAAATTCACTGTCATACTTCAAAACTATGGATGATTACAGGATCTAGCAGCCCCTGGACCCACCTAGAATTTTGGTCAACTTCCCATGACCCTTGAGCCATCTCTCCAGAGAAACCCTGAAGAACTTATACCACTTCACAGCACTGCTGGAAAACCGTACCAGCTGGTTCTTGCAGGCCGAACAGGGATTCACACCTGACAGTGAGGGCAGAAGTCTCTCAGAGAGCAGCTGGCACCCAAATGTTTGCCAGCCCCAGACCCCTACTGCCAGCCACAGGAGATCCTACAGACTAGGGATATCTGTGTCGCATAACTTACACTGAAGCACAGATAAATTCTGAATTATGTGTGTTCTCTGTATGTCTTAAATCCTATTTACAAGGGAATGCCCCATTAAATTATGGAATTTAAACTCCTCTTTCAGGCAGAAACAATATGGTATCTCTTAGTCAACAAGCTTGTTTATCTGAGGCTCTAGCCTGCAGGTACGTGGAGAGAGAGGAGTTCAGATCCCATCCTCTTCACTGTGTATGGAGGAAAAGGTGAAGTGAAGTCTTAATATATTAATTATAGAAAGAGTAGGACACTGCCACACAGACAGCAACAGCACCAGCATGTACAGTTTCTCTCATACTGACAGAGGATATGCTCTGCTGTCCAGCACCAATCCTGGGACTATTATTGCAGATGAAGGAAAAAAGGAAGAGAGATTGTGCTGCACAGCGCGTGCCAACATGTATTAGATGTAAGATACAGCACAGGTTAATCCTACTGATAGCAAATGCTTATACATCCCCAAACAAAAAACCCAGCTGGATTTACTTGTAAATATTCAGAGAAATAAATTAAGGAATAAATTAAAGGAAAACAGGTGCCTTTTTCTCATATATAACAAAATATTCAAAGGAGATTCCAAATCTGCAGTCATCAGAGTTCTAGATTTGTTATAGAACTGGGATGGTTTTTAAGCTATACATACCCAGATTAGACCTTGGGATAGGCAGTTCCTCTAACACGTGGTGCTCTGCACAGTAGTCGCAGCCAAACACAGGCACAGACTCTGCTTCTTAATAGAGATGCCAGTTTTACCTGCTGAGCGGAAGGATGAGGACAGAGGAATTAACCCATAAAGAACCACTGCTTACCTGTTGTAATGCAAGGGATGTCTCACATACCACCATCCTGATGTCTTGCCACAACTGCAGGTAGAGTCCTTTCCCTCCCTTACTCCCTGCTTTGCCACTTGCTGAGGACCAAGCAACCTGCAATGCATGGCAGAAATCTGGCCTTCATATTCCAAGGTCCTTTCATCCAAAAAACAGTTAATCAAAGACTGTAGATCGATGTCACTGATGAACTAAATCATTTCAATTCAGTGGCCCACAGAGCTCACCTTTCTAAATCTTAGACATTCAGGTTGGTGGCAGACTGCAGGCAGGTAGCACAGCATCAGGTCACAAAACAGAGCTGTTTTAAAGCTTTCCTTTGCAATAATAACTCCTTGAAAGATATGTCTTTACTATGTATTTATTCCTACTAAGAAAAGTATTGTGGACTGTAAAATGTACCTGTACTAACCAGCAGTAGCATAATCCAGAACTGTAGATGGTTCCTGTTATTTTCTAAAGAAAGAAGAGCATCTCTAGTGGACTACACTGGACAGTCCAAGACTGACTGCTCTCTGGCTATTTGAAATTCTTTGTTATCTTCTTTTTTTTTTTTAGGGGGCTGGTTAGCTCAGTCAGTTGAGCATGGCGCTAACAATGCCAAGGTCATGGGTTCGATTCCCGTTTGGTCCCCATGTGTTGCCTGATCTAGTTGAGAAGTGGTGTCCCTGGCAACAGGGAGGCTGGATTAAAATGATCTCTAAGGTCCCTTCCAGCCTAGGCCATTCTATGGTTCTATGATTTAAATTTATTATATTTAAGATTTATTCATTTTCTGTTAAAGTACTTTATTATTTTTTCAGCATTGGTTTAATTTTCTCAGCTCTGAATAACAATATTTGAACATAAAGAATCAAGAATTTTTGATTAGAGTTTGTCAGGACAGCTGGTGCTCTAAATGTCATATAAGCTACCCAACTAAGCAGAACTGTTCTAGAAGCAGACTCTGCAGGTGAGAACAGCTGTGATTCGTAAAGAAGCATAATGAGGCTTTTCGGATTTCCTTTGTCTTCTGAGAATTCAAAAAGAAGACACAGACATCTCAGTTCTACTGCAGAATCCCGGCAGCCCGACCCATCAGCATAAGATAAACCAAAACAGATCTTGAATGGTGTTTGACAGTGGTGGGACACAGACAGAGTTTTTAGATGGGAAATAGTTCCACATACATAAATACATGAATACATGTTTGGGGAAGTTCTTTGAATTTCAGTGATAAGGCACATGCAGTTTACTCTCCACTTCTTTTTAGGAGCTTCAGTGCCAGCATCTCGCTAGCCGATCAGCCTAAAATGAGGCACTGTATTTATACCTTCCTTGTTTTGAGCTCTAGTCAGAGACACTGAAAACAAAATATCTATCAACTAGAACTTTTACTATGGAAAACTTTTATTTCAACTGTGCAATCAATCAGTATTTAGACAGCAGTTTCATAAACATTTGGCATTTAAACTTCTATTACTTTTTGGCATGACCTTGGGGTAGTATATAAACAACCCTGGAGGGCTAAAATGAACCAACACACTAGGTAACATTTACTAGAATGCTAGAAAAAGAAAAATCCACATTATTAAACAAAATATTTTTTAAAAGACATTAAAAAGTTACATTCAAATCAGGGCAAACATTAGCTTCCCTCATGCAATGGAATTCACAGAGCTGATCCCCTGAGACAAATATAAAATTAATACAATTCAGCTCCATCCTCCATTAGCCAGTCAGCCATTGCTGCCCTTAGAAGAAAATGGCACACGGAGTGAAAGGATCCAGAACACCACAATATGAGATACATACCTGGCTCCTACACTGGCATTTCATTTACAACTTTAAAAAAAAAAACACCAAAAGCCAAACAATCAAAAAGCAAATCTGTGTAAGTCAGTTTTTCATATACAGTCAGTCTTTACTGAAAACACACCAGGCAGGTGCAACGTGGGTATATGCAACCATGAAAAGCTGAAAACTTCCAGGAGCACAGCTCACAATGGAACCAGGGGGCCCAGCACCACAAACCTGATGCATGTGTTTATATCCCTTTTGGGTCAATTAGGACCAGTCTCAGTGTAAATCTGAAGGAATTCCAAAGAAATAAACTTACTTGCAATTGAGACAAATTGAATTTGTGTTCTTTTCATACAAGCCTCTATTAACTTACAAAAGCAGAGCTCTAAAAAAAAAAAATATAATCAACTGATAGGCCTCGTCCTACACACACGACATACTTGTTCCCAGTTCTCCTAGATAACTCCTGAGAGATGGGAATACTTTGTATTTGTTAAATAGAAGAAAGTACACAAGTGTAACTGTGGGCAGACTGAGCATTTGGTTTTGGATCCAGGTCCTGCGGAATGGACATTGGTGTTGCAACTGAAGGGCAGAATCCTCACTTGGAAACACAGTTAGCATGGTAAACAACTTTTGAGATTTCCTCTGTTAGTTTTGATGCTTTTCAAGTGACATAAACTAACATTTTTTCTTTCTTTTTGAAGTACAAGGGTTGCATATACACTCATTACACCAGCCATGGCTCCTTAGTTCTTAATACACTTAAACAAATGAATTCACATAGTGTAACACTAAATTCCACATTTATGTTCATCTTCAAGAACATATTTAATAAAATTCATAATTAAAAAATGGTATTTTTTTCTCCAGGACCCAGTTTCTACAGACATAACCAAGAAAAAAAATTTGGAAAACCTGACACCATTCTGCCTGCTGTGTTCTGCCAGCTCCTTCTAGGCAAATGGAATGAGGAAGGTTCATATATGAAAAACTGATTTCCTTAAACAGCTACAGGTACAAGCTTTTAAGAAAAATTAATAACCTGTAATATATCTATAATTACATGCTTTGGCTTCAAGGACATGAAGGATTTAAACTTTGAGGCTAATTTTGCACTGTTAGAATCATGAAGGATTGATTCTGCTCTTGAGTTCAAGAGAAAGTATCGGTTTCTGCACAATTTTTCATTCTGTAGTAATCATGACTATGTGACAAAGTAAAGGGAAGCACACTAATGTAGACTGGGTTCTGGAGAAACATTAGATTTGGTTAACATAAACATAAAGAAAAAGACAGAATAATTAATGTCTAACTAAGCTTGCCTATATGCTGAGGTAACCTTAAATATCTTTGGTTTTCTTTATTTGCTGATAAAAAGTACCCTAATAAAACATGAAGTGATGAACAGAGTTCTGGATGCACTGCTCTCTAATACACTGAGTGTTTTCAACTCTTTGGCTATCGAAGTTAGAGCATCTATATTAGATTACCCATTGATTAAACTACAGAGTGGGTCTCTGGAAGAAAAAGCTTAGGATTTAAAATATTTACCTGTAATGAATATTATAAAACTATATTTGATTATCAGTACTTACAGCAAACAAGTCTTTGGAGAAGCTGTTACCTCCTGCATATCAGCTTTTTTGAATGAAACTAACAGAAGAGGCTACTCTGACAGATGAAGTGTGAAACTTCATGCTACTGTTACACATTCTTAATCTAGTTTTGATTAATTCACACTTTACCTAACTAGAAAGTTTTCTGCTGTACACTAAACATTCTGCCTGACGAGACCAAAAATAAATCTTTGGTGAAAAGGTTTTTTTCTTCAGCAAGTAGATAAAAAACTGTTCAAAAATATTTTTTTAATACTGTATTGTTGATCAACTACATGCTGGAGAAAAACATTACACTTGGAAATCTTTGGAGATATCTGCTGGTATTATAATTTTCTTTAAAGGCTCTTGTAACAACAAGGTAGTTAAAACTGCAGAAGCATACAACTCATCTATGCAATCAACTACTACAATCAAGAAGCCCTATTGTTTTTTGTTAGTAACTACTTATACAAAAAAATGTATTCACCTCTTCAAACCTATAGATTTTAACTACTTCAATTACTTTTGGACAATATGTGACTTCCTTCTACAGAAAAGTCTTTGGTACAAGATTATTTTAAAGCATTTGAATCAACACTGCTATGAAAAGGTGATTGCGTACTGTCTGGTTCAGAACTAGCAAACACTTACCAGGTAAAGAACTACAGTAACTAGAGGCCTATTCATCAGCACAAAACAGACTGAGCAGCAGGGCTTATTGGTGACTTCTAACCACCTTTTCATATATGAGGAACAACACAAAAGTCAGCCTGGCCTTAAGGGTGACAATTTGGCCCCAGAAAAGTCAATGTGAGTTCTGACAGACCTAAATAGATCCAGGAGTTCCTATGGTTCCTTTCTCACAACATTACATTTTAAACTTCTTTTTTTTTCCCAAGCAAAAACATATGCCTAATTTCTTTTTATTTTTCTTTCTTTTTTTTTTTTTGAAGTAGAACAGGGAAAGAGGCGGAGTAGAGGAGTGGATATAGATACAGGCAAGTTTATAACATTGGATGATTCCAACCTCCCCCCTCAACCTCCCTCTCCCTATTAAAAAACAAAACATGATACCCTGTCAGTTTGCTCCACGTTTCCGTGAGGCAGCTCAAAAGTAACAAACTGTTCCCTGAGTACAGGAATAAACAACAACAACAACAAACCAAAAAACACTAGAATAACTTTTAAAGGAGGTAGTATAAAACAGGAATTGCATGGGTTCAAGGCAGTAACAGTACTTACCTCTTTCAACAGACTCTTCAACTAAAGCTCTGGCTTTTTTATTTCTCATGGTAGCCTAATCAGAGTTTTAGATTGGCATGTAGGTAAAGTCACTCCCTGAGCTAAAGTTCCTGGCTAACAGCACACTAGACAAGGCAACGAGCCAGGCTGCATCCTAACAACAGCTCTGAGACACACTAGCAGTGCTAGCAGTGCTTGCTTATCAGCACTCAAAGCTGGGTAAAAATGAACCACAAACTCATAATACAATTTACTTAAAACATCTAAGAAGCATTTAAGGCATCTTTCTGTACTTGAAAGCAACTTTATGAATACTAAAAAGGCATAAGGCAAATCAGTAATTTCATAATATATAATGCAAGGCACCATTGCTAAGAAGTACTGTGATACTGGAATACTCAGCATTATTATCTATTCCATGACCCTCAGGCAGAGCCAAACTGTTTGGAAATGCTGACTACTTCTTCATTTTGCCATGCTTTTTAGCATTAACTGTCAATAAAGGGGCAATTTCTGTCACTGTGGGGAACCCAACATGTCCCAGAGCCCTAAGGATATAGCATGCATCCTGTCAGCAGTTGCTGGCACAAGTTTCTGGGGGAAAGGCACTGTCCTAGGCTTACTGGGGTTATGAGAAACCAAGAGGTAAAAAAGATTTCCTGTGGCCATATACATGGAAGCATCAACTCCAGTTTTTAACGTTCTCTACGTCAACCACATTAAATCATTACATTTCATACTCTGAGGTTTCCTTCCTTTTAAAGACAGAGCTTCAGCTAAACAATCTTGTTCACCTACCTATACAACTCCCTGATCATTGAGTGCACGCATGTGCACACAAACACACACACACATTCTGCACAGCTGGAAAAAACCCCAACAAAACAAAACAAAATAATAAACTAAATAAAACAACACTACTAGGAAGTATCATCAGTTCCATAGCTGAGACCAACTAGAACACAAATGAGGTAAAGCAGTCATCATTCAGAGTTCACCTCTCGGCAAACTGAGGTAGATAGTCAGCAAAAGGGCCAACAGCCTTCCCTTTGCTCCAGTGACATATTTTTAACTTTAGTCAGAAATCTTCACTGTCCTTTCACATTTGTTGACCACTGAACATTCAAAATGAGTGAGTTTTAAAAAACAAACAAAAACAAAGAAAAAAAGAAAAAAAAAGAAAAAGATTCAACAGAAATTTGGGATCACCTGCTAGGTTAGTCAGGCTTTCCACAATAAAACTTTGGTTCCCTGTTCATTGTCCTTCGAACAGACATACACTGCAAGAATGTCTGCATGGCCCTAAGGATGTCAGTTTTGCACCGCAGAGTGTATCTGAAGAGGTGAGGTAGGAGTCTGGTCAGTACCAAGTGGCAGAAGAGACTCTGTGCAGTTACTTATGGCCGGGCTCACCGTGTTCGTACCCAAGTCACTGCCTACAAAAGGACCGGTAGTGGGAGGGGTGGCATTTGTCGTGGAGGAGAGGTGTATCTCATCGTTGGACTCATGAGAAAATCTTCCAGAGTCACCAGTCTCGTGGCTTCCTTCGCTGTTGGCCGAATGCTCCGTATCGGCAACAATACTGAACGGCACCTGGAAATTAGACTGCTGGCCAGGAGAGCTGGGGGAGTCATCATCACTGATCAGCACAGTGGTGCCTGGCTGGTACAGACACACCGCTTGGACAAATCTTCTCTGAGGCTACATAAAAAGCAGAGAGAAGAATATTGTTCAGTCTCTGAGTAGCCGAACCATAATTTGAATTTTTACTGCATTTCCTATCTCCTATTCCACCAGAGTGCCTCTAACAGCATTGGCTCAGAACAATCTGGGCTTTCCTACAGGAGGTTAAGAAGAATCAATCTCAAGTCTTGCTCATAGTTTTCTCTACCATAATAGATGAAATAATCCCTTCTAGCTAAGAATGGCTAATCAAAAATGATTTCACTGAATGGTATTTTAAAAACATACTTGAATACTTCTCTCCTATCCCTTCATGCATATTCTTTAAGCATTACTCCTTGGGTGTAGCAAATATTTTTCTTTCAGAGGCATCAGAAATATGCAGCTGCTTCTTGAAACATATTGGAATACAAATTTACAACATGGATATCAAGACTTCCTATTCCTTAAACCTAAAAGAGCACAAGTTACAATCCAATAAACATTATTCAGATGTCCCATAGGTGTAAATCTGCATGCTAATGTTCAGGATTTAGTTAAACACTTCACTTTTAAATTGTTATTTTTTTCATCTAGATAGCAAATGTGTCCAGAGCAACAATATCAGAAGCCAGACAGTTCTACAAAGATTCTCAATTTCTTCAATACTTTGGGTAAATAATTTAGTTTCCTTCTTTTGGTTTCTCTTAGAAAACAAAATTTTAGCTGTCAGGGTAGGAAGGGATTCTTTATATGTTTATATTTTATTTATAAACATGTATTTAATTTGTATTTGTAGTTATACAAAGTGTCTGCAGATGTAGTACTGTAGATGCTGTACACAGACCCAGTACATAGAAATCCTTTTGCTCACAGATAGGTCACAAGCAAGAAAATCAGTTCACTGTAGAGAGTTACAGTATTTGACTACTTGAGACAGAAAACGAGACTTCCATAAGACTTTAGCTACAGGGCAGAACATCATCAACCGTAACACAACTGAAACTATCCAACTAAAACTTAGTCCACTAATTCTGCTTTTCCATAAATCAAAACCTACATATCTCGCTTTGCAGATACAGGGTAATACAAGTAAGGATTGGTCTAATGGTCAGAGAAGCGCAGTTACCTCCTCAGTCTTGACCTTCTTAGTATCCTGGAAGAATAGCCACCTTTTCTTGCAGTTAGTCTTTGTTACAGGCCCATAGCTATTAATAATCAGATCAGATCCCCCCTATAATAGATGGAGACACACAGACATTTATTTTAACAAATTAAATTTCTAAGATTCTAATTATTTTTCTATTCCTACCTATTGGCTCCACACTGAAAAGGAAGACAAATGAGGTCTTAGTGCTCAGTCATGGTTTTGTGGTCTGTTATTCATCTACTGGTCAAAAAAAGTCAAGACCAGATCCACTCAATCTGGCAAGATCCAACAGCTCTAATACTGCAAACACACAGCAAAATATTCCAGCCACTGCTCTTGTTCTACACTACTTTGAATGTGACCACTCATAGGCATAGCATCTGTGCCTGTCCTGGGGTCCACTTCCATTTCCCAGCTCTTGCGTATCTCCTCAGGGAGCAGCTCCGTTCAGGTTTGCAGTATGGACAGAACAAGCCTTCAGTCAGTATGTCTCCATGTGAAGTAAGGCCAATGCAGTTTTTGTCACACCAGATCCTTAGACTGTAAGATTCTACAGATCAACTAATATATCCTGCCATCTAGATTAATTTATAATTTGACCAAATACGAATTTATAAAATGTAACATTGTCCTACCAATAAATATACAGAAAAATAATATTTTCTTTAATATCTGCTTAGTGTCATACTTGACTAGATCGTGCACAGGCACTTACTGAAGTGGGTGCTGATAAGACTCTCACCTATCTCCTTGGACTAGCAGAGGCCCTAAGCGTGTGGAGCTTTTATCCTCTGATGCTCTGCCAGAGCCAAACTCCACAATCTGCAGAGTACAGTGTAAGACAAGTGTATTGGATCAGATCTCTAACTAAACTTTAAGATAAGTCTTGAAAATTTGATCCTAGATTGCCAAACTTGTGTTTGTACCATATAAAAAAAATCTCCTGTGGACTTGTAGTCCACAAATTTTCCTTTTGATAAGGACTCTGATGTTATAGCAGTGGATTCTAAAGAAAGATTTCTGTTTTGGGAGTGAGTAAAGCTCACAGTACCTTAGCATCGATGAAGCTGTTTGCCACGATCATTGGCAATAAGGATTCTTCATTCTCTGCAACTCCTTCAACACTCTTCTCCACCTCATTAGCACTGGCTAATGAGATGCTGTTATGTGACAGCTGGTCAGTGCTCTGCTGCACGGGTTTAGGAGCAGATGTTTTCCTACACAGTATTAAGCAGGAATAAAATTGACACACGGGAAGAAAATATTAAAAAAAAAAAGAAAAGGATAAACTTCAAAGCTATTATTAATCAAGTAATATTGGTATATTCTTGGCATTTACATTTTGTTATATGATACTCCTAACTCTCACGGAATTTAAATATTATTGCTTGTGATAAAAATAACATCTGCTTCCAGTTAATCATACACAGTAGGCTACAAGCTTACGTGCAGACAGGAATTGTCACGATTAGTAATATTACTTGGAGGAACTAACTAGTAATGATATTAAGACCTTTCTTCCATGCTACAGAGAGACTGTCTCCCAATCCGTATTTTTTCCTGCATGTATGCTAAAAAGCCCTTTTCCCAAAAATACACTTTCAGACAGTTGGGATTTTTAATTTGTTACTTCAAGTACTTTATATTTGTTCTGACCCCAAAGTTATGGGCAGAGTCACTGGGCCAGTTTAGGCCCCATGGCAGCTGATGACAAGACAGACAGATGGTGGCTTGCACCACTGCAAAGAAACCTCATCAGAGTTCCTCTTGTCCAGCAACACCAGAGAGTTAAAGCCTTGCAAACCAGGTCTGGGCAGGCTGGAGGGTTAAGCAGGAGGAGCAGATGATGTAAAGCAGCATGCTTATCTGACTCGGAAGGGGTTTTTGATTTGGAAACATGCCTCATACTTAGTTGTCAAAGCACCACTGACTCCCTCTGTGGGTTCTTCCTTCTTTTCACTGGAAAAGGGGCTCAGGTAGAGTAGGAAGAGCCAGCAAAGTGCTTTGTTTCAATTGCTGGTAGGAATAGGTGAAGAGACAGAGTACTTCAGAGAACTTAGCACTTTTGGAGAAGAATGCATGTCCCAAGAATCAGTGCATTCAGAAAAAGGTCAGTCTTCATGAGCAAAAACATACCTGGCTTTACTGCGATAAATTAAGATGAGGATGCAAATAAGGATGCAGGTCAACGCTATGCAAACCCCAACAACAATGCCAGTCATTGATTTCTGGTCCAGGTGGTAGTAGTCCGAGTAAGCTATAGCAAAAAAGAACATAGAAAGGCTCAGTAAATATGAAGAGTTATCCCGTGCTCCCTGCCATGAAATTAATAGGGTTACAGTCACAACCACAGAGACAAGTGCTTCCTTTTAATGACACTTCCACACTTTCTCTGTTATATGTTTTTACACTTTTGAAAATAACAGTGTAGACCAAACAAAGGAGTGTATACAGTCTTGGTGTGAGAGAGGAAGAAGGGACTGGCCCACACCATAGTCCTTGCAGTTACCTACAACACGGAGCAGAGGAGCTTTCTCCAACAACTTCCTTACAGTGTACTACCAGACAACAAAGGGAAAAGGCTTGGAGAATTCCAGCCACTGTCCCCTGGGAGGGTCACTTTGACGTGCTTTGGCATCATATGTCTGTTAACCTAATCCTAAGGGCATGACTATTGGCTTATTGAGGCCTAAAATATAACTGAATTCCAAGAAGAAAACTCGAGCAAATAAAATCCCTGAGTTTTAATCACAATTCAATGTGTAGCAACAAGGTAACGATAAAAGATTCATGTGCCTGAGTAATTACTAGCTCTTTTCTCCCCAGATAGCTTTAAAATTGCTAACAAGTCACCAAGATAAATCCTGTTCTTCATCAGCCAAAGATGATGTGTTCTTCCATTCTTACATGGAAAAGCATTGATGTTACCTTACTTTCCACAAGGGAACACACAGTTTTTCCTGAAGAGCTGCAAGTGGGTCTGATTTCTTTGGTGAAAACATACGCTGCTGTATCACTGACTGACAGGATGATTTGAGTTGCTGGAACATCAGAAATCAGCAAATTTCAAGATGCCATTTCATCTCTGCCGGGCTCCCTGGTTCTAACTGACTCAGTGCTACGGGTATCTCAAGCCAAATAAAGGACTTAAAGGAAGTGCCTTAGAAGAGTGGCTGAAAAGTCAATATTGACGTAAAATTCAAAACAGTTATACATTCTTGTTTGAAAGGCAAACTTCTAAGCAAAAGAAATAAATCAGTTCTGAGTTGAACACAGATAAAAATTCCAAAATGGTTTCATTTAGAAGATGCTGCTACACTGGTAGGACTGCCTCGCAGAAAACAGAATGGTTTACCCAGAAAGCAGTTACCAGCTAAACCAAACAGGAATCTTTTCTGCTGGTACTTGTGACAGCAGTAATCAAAACATTGCTACTGACTTGTGGAATCTCCCGAATCCAAGCGTTTAGGTCTCTGATTAGACTCTGATGTCTCCTTTGGCAGGACAGCAAGTTCCACTGCATTTGAGAAGGGTCCTTCTCCCACTTCATTGGAGGCTGCTATTTTGACCAAGTAGACATTTCCTGCTACAAGGTTTTCCAGCAATGCCATGGTCATTGCTCCTATGAAAAGATTTGATAAACAGTTCCAGTTAGACTTAGATTTAGATATTGGGACCTACACTTGCTTTTCAATACCACCTCCAAATCTTCTTTGAGTACTCTGATCACTTTCATACATTCTCCCTTGCACATAAAGGTTACAGAACGAACACTGAGGCTGCTTCCTTGTCCATTCTGTCCTTTCTCTCCATGCTGCGTGACCACAGCACATTGTGAAGTGCCAAAACTGAGCGTCAGGCATCGGCTACGGTACACAGCACGCTAATCCCAATTCTAGCGCTAGCTGCATTTCAGTGTGTTCACATTTATGCTGTGATCATATCTGTGAGGAGACGCTCCAAGCATTAACCAGAATTTCAGGCAGAGAAAGCAGAATGTGAGACCTCTCTCATGTACTAATATATGTGCCTCTCCTGGATCCACTGTACTATGAATGTGAATGAAAATTGTCATAACTAAGTAATTCAGGTTCAGTTTATCAAATTTCATGTCTAGTTGGTAAAATGAACAGGACAGGTTTGGAAGAGTACATTATACTACGCTTTTAAAATAAAATTAAATCCTATTTAGACCTCTGTAGGCTTCCTTGATTACTGTGCATCTAAGCTGTGCTGCTAAAAATATTACGTCTCTCTCGCACGCTAAGGATTCATTTCCTAAAGTCCCTGAAGGCAGGAAAAAACAGATTAAGAAAATAAATAGGATTCCCTTGCATTGTCCTTAGACAGGCAAAACTATTAAAGTCGGCGGGATCTTTGCCTGTCCAGGGACTGCAAACTGCTGCTTAAAACTCTAATTCCTTTCTAAAATGCCTGTATTTCTTCCCACCGCAGAAAAATAGTTTTTCTTTCC
>NW_009702665.1:20437-41130 GCF_000703405.1 Apaloderma vittatum
AATAGTGGCAGTTACAGGAACAAATCTATCCCTTGTCTCTTTCACATACTGCACTCACTTTCTCAGACTTAAGTCTACATTTCCACCTTTCAAATCAGTTTCAGAAGTCAGAATTTATAGTGTCATGGGAGCATATAAAATATAAGGTTGTTTTGTTGACAGAAAAGATCATGCATTTGGCAAAAGGGAAGCTACTTCAAAAGCTATTTCAGCTCTTCCATAAAAAACCACCCATTAGCTGAAAGCATTTGAAGTAAAATGTGAGGTATCTGTAACCAAAGGAGCTGTAATATTTAGCACCAGCAAGGGCAAAAGGTCGCGTTTCAATATCACAGGCTCTTTCCCACCAGCTCCTTTCAAATCTGCTGCATTGCCAAAGCAAGTAAGCACTTTGGACTGATTTACTGCACACCAAGTGTGTAACGGCTGCAACGTCTGATCCACTTGAAGAGAATGAGGGAAAAGGGGGGAGGTGGCTGGAAGATGACTCACATCACAAATCAGCAACAAAATGCTGTCATATTTTCTAATTCTAACACAAGCTCAGTCAAATTAGAGGGGTTTGGTTTTTAAGTTGATGGATTGGTATAAATTTTCGTGCATAAACTAAGCTGACACTAAGACATTTATAGGCAGCTGGGTTGGTTTGTGGTTTTTTTGGTTTGGTTTGATGTGGTTTTTTTTTAATTTTTATATTCAAGTAGAGGTGTCTTTGGAGATATGGGAAAGGAATGGGGTTAAGATTTCACAAATTTTCTGCAGAACAAGTTTAGTGTCAAGATAAAACAATGTTATTCATTGCACAGGGCTAGCTATTCTTATCAGAATAAACACGTTAAAAAAATCAGACCCTCCTTCTACCTTAAATTACCTATGAAAGGACTGTCATAGGACTATCACAGTGTGTGCCCAATTTTACCTCTACATACTAATTTTCCTTCACAGACTAGTTCATCAGTACTTTAACTGAGAGCATTACAGATTGTCTTAACATGTCAAGATGCCTGAATTCCATGCCATGCCTCAAACCCTAATATACCTGTCAAAATACAAAATTAGTGACTAAAATAGATGGAGAGATTAGATGTATAGCTCTCCATTTGCTCATTCCCTCCAAGACTTTTAGTATGGGAACAGAAGAAAACAGTTACTGTTACTGCCATCCCCTCATCCGAAATATCTATGGTAAAATACTGTTTGAGATCCTGTTCAGTTTCACAGCCAGGGCTGAGCTGAAGCGTACACCTGACTTCAGTCACTTCCCCGCATACAACAAATGCAGCATATCATCACCAGAATGACAAGATTTATTCTTCAAATATAAGCTCTCTGTGAATTTAAATCTGCTGGTTTTTTAGTGAGTAAAAACTAATATTCAATTGGTCCTTTAATATGACCACTTTACATCACTGCTTCTTTCAACAATTTAATGGGACAACTTTATATCACTGTTTCTTTGAAGATTCTAATAGTGAAAAACCATGGAGTCGATCTCCCCCCTATAGTTTGACTTCATTCATATTTCAGAGACTAGTTATTTATCAGAAATTTTGCTTTAGATAGTCATTTTATTGTTAATCTTCAGAGCTGACTCTTCTATTTGAGGCCAGCCTGACAAATACCATTCTGCTCCAGCAAAGCAGCACTGACACCTTCCAAAATGGCTGTTGGGCCTTCGGCCTCTCTTCAGGAGCAGCACACAGAGAACAACCATCGTCTTTGAACTAAGAGAGTTCAATCTCACTGATGGCAAAACGAATCGTCCTCTGTGAGTGCATACTCATGAAGCTTTATGAATTTTCTCCACAGAAAAGGTAAAGCCTCGTTCTCTGCTGACAACTAAGCTTTCAGCCATCAGACAGCACAGAACAACAAAACAGTAACTCTTCCTGGGCAATCCTCTTAAGTAAGGTACTCAAGCACGTGACTTTACTCTGTAACACTGAGCTTCCATCTCTGGTTTCGTATGTTATTAGAACATTATCAATTCTGAACTGCCTCTGTCTATTTTGAATACCAAACAAACAGTAAATGCCTTTTTCTTTTTTTCTGGCTATAGTAGAAATCTGTTCTTGATGCAGCTCTTCAAATCATAATATTACTCTGGAAAGTGCCTGTAAAAATTTAGACTAGACCTACATCTAATCACAAAGATGTGACTGCAGATCGTATCACCTGAGTTACTGTTACATCAGCTAGCCAGGGCTCAGCAGGAGAATAGAGCCAGAGAGTTAAATTGAATTTGCAGAGCAATTTACTGTGAATAGAGGAAAGGTCATTAAGGAAACTGAGCTAACTGGATTGGCAGTGATTGAAAGAAACATATAAACCCACTAGTCACATTTATAAATTTATTTGTGGAGAGCAAGGAATCTCGGAGACTTGAAAAAGTGCATTTACAAAATGAAACCATCACAATCATGGTTAGAGCAGAATTAAGATGGCTGTAACCAGATTTATGAGACATTTTGTTTCACATGCGCACACTGAGCTCCACAGCCATACAGAGAGCCCCTCTTTCCTCACCTTCTAAGTAGTAATTGGTTTTTAATAAATTTTCACCACAACAACAGGAATAATTCCAAACTAATTATAACTCTTCTGTGAACATTTACACAAATATCTTCCTTATTGCAGTTCAAGGGAGCTGAAAGTAACAAAGCATCTTATAAGTAGCATTGTTGTTTGTCCAATTCATAGCTTTATTATTTTAGTTTACCTTCTCGGTGCAACACTTGCCATTCCCCAGCAATCCAAGACTTCCTGGATGCATAGAGGATTGTGTATCGAGTAACGACTGTTTCAGGACCATCAGGTGGCTTCCAGGAAACTAAAGCAGTATCATCCTCTATCAAAGTCACCTTCACTCCTACTGGAGGGCCAGATGGTGCTGTGAGAACAGTAACACAATGCTATTAGGCTAACCTAATTTACAATTAAATTGTTCAGAAAGTAACAGACCTAATGGCTACTGCTACATCCCAGATAAACCACATAGAACCAAACACATACTGCTCCTCAAGAGATGCTCTCCTGTTAACTCCAATCTGGTCAATAGTTTAAATTTTGTAAAAACAAATTTTGTAGTTTTTCTTCAACTCCACAAGGAAACAGTTACTGACAAACCCCACATTATTACCCTGTGAACACGTACAGTCCAAGCACTGCAATGCTGAGAACATAAAAGTGAAGTTTTTGATTTTCACCAACCAAGCTGACAGAAAGCAAATCAGCAACTAGAGCAGTAGTGTAATGTTCTTACAGTTTCTAAAACTTCTGAGTTTAAAGCTGTGTTTTTGTAATGCCTATGAATCAGCCATGCCTCTTCGGTGCATATTTTAAAGTTTTTATTCAAGTTACTTCAGTTCAGTAATTGCTAATGGTGTAAGTATATCACATTTTACATACAAACCATTGCTGATTTTAGGTAGAAAAAAATTCCACAGTTCCGAAACAAGGATTTTCCTGACAGCACTTTTCTATCTCTCGTCAAGAAGAGCATTATCTGTATCTCAGAAGAAAGTATTTCTCTCTCCCACAGAACGCTTAAAGTTAATAAGCATTTATTTCAGACCATTTGGTTTGCAGAGCTTTCTTTTTAGAGCCGTGTAGTCCTCTCCTAGTGCCTTACCTTCTGGAAGGGTAGTATGGTAGACTACTGGACTCCAGGGACTGGAAAGCTGGTCCACATGCAGCCGAACTGCAAATTCATACATGGTTTTTGGCTCAAGACCTTGAACTAGCATGTGAGTCTCTGACCTGTACAGAAGAAGGAATAAAATATATTTAAACGCAGCAGTTGACTTGAAGATTCCAAACTCAAATGATACCTCTTAGTCACTATGAGTAGATTCTCACTGTCAGTTCAACCCAAGACAAACCAGTTCAAGTTCAGACACGTTGTCCATCTGTGCTGTCTACCCGCAAATTGTGCTGACCCTGGAACTCTGACGTTTGCTGTTAGTTGACTTGAGCTCAAGCTTTTATAAAGCTAGTTTAGACAGTTGATGCACAAGCAAGTCCAAGAATATTATTGTCCATATCACCAGTGGATATCCCTAACACAGCTCTTTCCATGGTTCTCCATAGGTTATGGTTCATGCTGGAGTAACACTTAAAACAACCACCAGCACAACTCAAAAGGCTCATCTTGTTGGCTCCATCAGCTGTTCCTGGATCTGCTTCTCAGTTCACAGAACAGACACAAACTGTGTTCAAACTCCTCTTCCACTTAAAGCCTCTATCAGATCATGTTTAGGGGATCTCTGTAGAATATGAATGTTTCCTATTCATCTTACAGTGACATTTGATAATTTATTAAGTGTAAAATTTATTATATTCATTGTAATACTGCAATTTAATACTTGATCATAAAGTCAATTGCAGACATTCTGGTTTGTTTTTATTCTGAGGGCGAGAGGAAATCTTTCATATATACCAGGGTTATTTCTGGGTGGTAATACCAAGTCGAGATTAAATCTCAATTTAAAATGGTGCTACACTACAGATACTGCTTTATTAAATCTCATTTAGTATTTTCATCTTCCATACTGCAAAGGCAGTCACCAATACTTGCAATAGTCTCATCCTATCACAAAAAGCAGCACTCATTGCTATGCTCCCTATTGCACACTAAGAATTTTACATGGTGATTATACTGTGTCCAATCGTTAAGTCAGGAGTTATGCAGCAGGGGATGTGTTCTTTGAAGAGAAACCCATCAATATTAGGCTGGAAACTATCTTCTAAGACAGCATTTTTCTTATTTAGAAGGCTTGAGTAAACCCAAGTACCAAAGGAGCTACACACACATGGATTCCCTCAACAGCACTGTGGCCCCCAGTTTAGGCAGTCAGAAGGAGCAAAGTCTTCTGCTATCACCTCGGCAGAGTTGAACAACAAGCCTAGGCTGAATTTCTTCCCTCTTCTGCCATTCTGTGGCTCATGCATGGCTTTTCTGAAAGGCAAGCTGTAGCTCCTACTCAGCTTTCTCCTGGCAGGGTGCCACACACTCAGGAATGTGGCATTGCGACAATAACATGGGCAGCCCCTCAAAGCTCAAAAGTTGTTTCCAGTCTTAAGATCGGACACTGGACTAAGTCCCATCTTTGCCTAGACAAGCTACCTGCAAAATAAGTATTCGATTTTGTTTCTTTGAAGAAGAGCTTAAAATAAAATTCAACTTATCTAAAAAGCCAGTAAAAATTGAAGAGCTCATCCAGGGATCCAGCATGAGGATCATAAGTAGAGCATTAAACTGTTCTACAAAGATCTTAAATGACCCACGAAAAACTAGCAGTCACTGAGCAAAACACACAGTCCTCTAAGAGAGACAAAAGTTGTTACAGTAAAAGGCAATTAAGAGGGGGCAGGAGGAGTAGATACTGAGCGGAAACAATCTGGAAACGTGAAACCAAGACTCATTAGTAGTGCTGCACTTACGTTTGAAGGTAGAGAACCAGAGAAGCATTCTGCAGCCCCACCGGGTTGCAGCGGATTGTGTAGTTAATGACTTGCGCAGATGTAAAGGCAGGCTTTCCCCAGTGGAGGTAGATAGAAGATGAAGTGTTAGCTTTGGCATAGAGGTGGTGAGGAGGTGGTGGTGGCGGCACCATGCGATCACGGACAGCTGTTTAAAACAAACAAGGAGCATGAATTATTTAATGAACTGTATACAGATACTGATGAGATTAAAAGACAGGTCTGCGCACACAGATACAGATTCAAATGTACCTCTACCCAGCACCATCTGGTATTCAGACCCAGGCATCTGGTTCAAGCTGAGAAAGACCCCTCCTAACCCAATACATGTCACATATTACTTCTGTAGTCCCACTTGTTTAGTCAACAACAAAGTAAAAACCTATAAACAGAGACAAGGGAGAGAGATGAATCTCTTAAGATACATGGCACATCACTGGTTAGGTGATGTGGGCAATTCACTAAGGGAGGAAAATGTGCTCGGTAGCTATTTTGTTTCCTCAGCCACACTTAATGAACACGGGAGACTGTCTCAGTTGCAGATGACTGAGAGAGTATTTGTCACAGATATGATCTTTCTGGTTCTCTGTTTTACACTGAATTAATTGATTATTTATAGGTTAAAACCACAGAGCTGCTAGGACCTTGAAACAGCTCAGCTCTTAATAAATTCTTCATGCACCTGTAACACTTACAGACACATCCTGGAGTGCTGACTGTTTGGTCTGCCTGATAACCTTCTTCCATACTGTTATATGCCAGCAGTCTTACATGATACTTTCTTCTAGGATCTGCATAAAGAGAAAAGGAATAATTAGACTTAAGGAAGAAAAAAAGTGCAGATTTTCAAAATTCTACAGATAATGAGATAACTTGATGCTCCTGTAAGTTTGGTTGAAAGCTGTCCACTATAATTAGCGGACTGATGAATGGGCTGGGTGCCTGAAAGCCTGTCTTTTCTCCAGCCCTGCAAATTTCCCTGAATCTTTGCCCAGAATCAGTCATGATTCTCCCAGTCTTGCTTCCGATAGCCTGAAACAGAAGTTTGTAACAGAAAATCAGTGGGAGTAGGATAAATAGCCCATTTCTATCTGTAACAAAATTGCTACTTCATAGCTACGGAGTTAGATTTCATAGTATGATTCAGCATATTGAAAGTGCTTTCAGTGTATAATAAAGATTTGTTAATGCAAACAGAATGATGTCCACAGAAACCAACATTTATTTCCAACTAAGCAGGCTGTAACAAAGCAGGGCAATCAAAGGAAAGGCAGGAAGACAAGACTCAGTAGAGAAATGGGAAGTGTCCTGGTTCCACATTCCGAGAGGAGATATACTGTGAAACAGCAGTGATTGTTAATAACACTTCTGCCTTTGATGTGTTTTCTTGAAAGCTGGTTCTGGCACTCTTAGACAGTCACTGTTCCTAGCTTGAAGGGTCTTCCTATTTCCCTTTCTCTGGCCGTGTCTTTGGGTAGCCAGTAGTGCAGTTTGCTGCTTCTGTCAGTTGTCTTGATGATGCACTGGCCTTGATCCAGGTGAAAATTTACAAGAGAGAAATGAGTTAGAAAGGGGCCTTGAGCTTTCTGTAAGTGGAGGTGGTGCAGGGTACCCACAGGTGGTTAGGAGTACAGCTGCGCTGCTTCTCTGCATACTACTCCCTTGTGATGGTATTTGCAAGAAATCCTTTCACTAAAGTGACGATTTGCAAGGAAGTAATGTTTGCTACTGACACACAGGGGCTCTTCTGGGTTCAGCTAAACTTCACCTCAGTACTGATGTAGGTCTTAGGACATGCTCCTATTGTCATGAATCTGTTTGTTCCTGTTCAGATTTTCAGAATGTTCAGATGTAATACAACTGTGCTGACCTTGTTTATTTCCTTTCTCCTTGCCCTAAAATGCCATAATATTACTTATTCCCAAAATAAGATCTCCTTTTTCTCATTTTAGCCACTGAGATTTGACAAGGCCTCTCATGAAACAAACAGGGATGCAAATCTCTTGATATTTCTTCACCACAAACAGGACTTTTCTGTACATCAGATCGTTAGCTCCCTCTGCAGTCTCTGCACCAGCAATACAATCTTAACAATGTTTTCGCAAAGACAACATAGTAATTTCATAATAATCCATTTTGTAAAACCTTTTCATATTTATTTTGAAATGGACAATCTTTTGTGCTGTAGTTACCAACACTGGTGAGATATCACTACGCAGAATTTACATGTCTATGTATTTTTCAAAAAATTACTTTACAAAAATCTAAATAGAGGTGTAAAAGAAAAGGGACCCTTAAATTTGTATTATTTCTTTGATGTGTTTAACACTAATGGTAGAACAGGCAAGAGGAGCCCCTTTTCATTTTCCAAATAGACCTTAACATGACCAAATGTCAAAAAAATATTTTTTTTAAACTAGAGTAAAATACTCATTTGCTTTCATTTTTTTTCCCCATCAAAATACTACTTTAAAAACAGATTATGTCAGATGTTCCTAGTCAACAAATTACAATCAGAGAAAAGGAAATGGACACAAACACAGCGAGTAACCTTAAGAATGTGATAAAATAGAATTTTAATACTGAAAATTCAGAAAGGTAGTAAGATACTATATAAGAATCACTGCAATCTCTTAAAATGTAAAAAAACCAAAAGAGATTTGAAGGGAAGGTGCATTTAAAAACACTGAGCCCAACCAAAAAGATAACTGCACTTCAAAAGTACCAAGTGATTTGAATACAACAAAATCCAGTTGTGGTGACTTATTGAGGCAAAGTACAGCACACATCTCAGAAAAGCAGAAATATCTACTTCCCATGCTTCCTAACCTGTGGTAGGAATACATGTATTTAGCACATCACTGAAACATTCAAAAACAAAGCCAAATTTTAAAAAAGAAGCCATCAAGACATCTTTAAGAACTCATTAGGATTATGCTTTGGAGGCAGTTACAATCGTACTGTTCAGCAGACCTTTGAACAGATTCCACATAAACAGGCGGCATCCAGCCAGCCAAATGTCACAGCCTATCTTTTTTCTTTACAAGCTTCTGCAGAAGAGAACCCCGCCACATTTCCGCAACACACAGGATGACAGACACAACAATTTATCATCCTGCCGAGTACCTTCAAAAACTCTGTGCCCTTTGAAAGTGGTCACCCAGAACTGATCATCTTCCCTGTGAAATGAAGAATAGCTAAGGTCTAGTGCCCTGCTGAGCTGAATGAGGAGCCTGTGAGGTCTGTTTATCCTCATTCCTTTTTTTTTTTTTAAAACCTGAATTCCTCATTAACACTTGATAGGGGAGGAGAGGAAGAATAATGGGATGTAGAAAAAAAAAGACAAAAGTGTAACTCCCATTAAAAAATTCAAATATCTTTGAGAAAAGCACATTTTTTAAAATCTTAAGTGTCTTTAATGATCTACATTTATAAGAAGCACAATGCAGAATACCATTCATCTTATTCTTGCATAATGCAAGATATTTGAAAAAGATTATCTTAATAAAGAAGAACCTGTTTAAAAATAAAGTTTCTCTACCATTCAAAAAACAAGGGTTATTTCCACTTCAGTACATCATGGTTCAATTGGTAGCAAGACTAGTTCAATCCAAAAGTAATACCAGAATTTTTAAGCTGTCACACATTACTGCTTCTGTGGTTGAAAAACTATCTGCTGGTATCTGTAACTGAAGCAGCAGCTGAGGAGGGCTGCATTATGTACTGGCCTAGAAAAGTCTAAAGGAGACTAAAAAAAAAATCTAAAGGAGAATATAAAAGAATTTTAAAGGCAGTGTACTGAGCAGCGAATAAAATTGATGCGAAACTTGCTTCACAGGTGACACATATAACATTAGCAAAGATCAATTCAAAGAATCTGCTGAGATGCTGTTCCAGGTTGATCATAGCTTCACCGTATGCAAAACAAGATAACCAATACCCAGAGAACTGCCTCTAGTTCCAACAGATACTTGTACACTGTTTTATGAAGTGGTGGAGAATATTTTTTCATCTGAAGTGGCCTCTGTTTAGAACATTTTTAACAGTTGTTAGTTCCTTTTACTGGCTTATGATTCAAATTACTCCTCAATGGCAATCCCAGCACAAACTTGGCATGAATAATTCCATCTGGCAGTTCATCAGCTGGATCAAATGTTCAAAGCCAGACATATCCTTAGAGAGAAAACAAACTTCAGGAGCTTTCTTATCTTTAGCCAGCATAGGTATCCTGAATAGTTTACACATAAATCATTGATAAAAGATTGGGGATAGCGTGGCCACCTGGGGGGCTGACAGTCTCAGATTTAGTGTATGCTATCCAGGCGCATTATACAGCTACAGGAGGCTTAAGGGGCTGGGAAAACAGGGAAGCGAGTACTGAGGCCATCAGTCAAGCTCGTAACAGATCCAGAAGTAACACGTTTTTCCACAGAAGATCACTGCTATTCAGAAACAAATTAGGTGCAGTGATTTACTCAACACATTTAATATATAAATTTGTTTTAAGTAAATAAAACATGTGCATCAAGATTTTGCCTCTGCATTTTCAAAACTTCTCTGAACAGCTGGTAACACTAGTACTATGGCTTGGTTTAGTTTGTTTTGGTTTTTTACAATTCAGTTTACAATGTATGTAAGATCAGCCTCATTTTCCTTTGATGGTTCTTGTAGGTAGGTCACTGCTTCTTGGTGATACTCCTCTGAAATCCCATATCTTGTCATTCACTCTCCCATAAAAATCTGCAGTGAGCCCTGAAAGTCTTTCAGCAGCAAGACACATGGGGGAGCCTTCTCTTTGTTTTGTGAGTCTATGAACAGGTTCTACACCTGACAGTTTAAAAAACTATGGCAAAGCTAAATACTGCAAGTATGAGCAAAAGAAAAATGAAACTGAACTATCGTTTAAAACATGAATTGTAACTTGAAAAAACATTAAACGCTGTGGTAGCTGAAACTTGGTAAGAATTTGGATGAAAACAATTTACTTGTATATTTTACCGTCTCACTACATCCCTGAGATATAATCTTAGAGATTATGTTCAGCTTCTCATAAAGCAGGTAGGAAACTCATACCAGTTACTGGTGTTAATACTGTAAAATCAGATTCTTCAAGAAAAATACTACAGTGCACTCAGATGTTTCAATGCTATTTTTGCGACAAGTCATTTCATTTCCCAGCATAGAGGGAGAACCACAGCTGCTTATCTGTCTGGATGCAAGAAACTGAGAGAAAGTGCAAAAATATCATGAAGAATTGAGACTTGATTTATTAGCAGTTCATTGGAACATCCACATTTTATGGTATCAGGTCAAAGTTATTTGGTGTTCTTTACTACTGCCATCAGCTTTGCTTCTACTTAAATATTCCATTTCTGTTTCAGTAAGGAGAGAAGTTGCTACTACAAAGCAACTGTTGGCCAGAAATGCTCATATTCAGATTCTCCCATTCTCTTTTCAAAACGATTTTAATACGTTCAAACTATATATACTTAGTAGTTAAATGTAGATTAAACACACAGAGCCCACTTTTCAGAGCTTAGAAAAATATAAATTGTCTAGTAAATACATACAGAGTCCATATCTTCTCATGCCAGAGAGTATAGGTTGGTGTATTCCAACATACACCAGTTGTGTTTGTTGGTGTATTTAGTGTATGTTGGTGTATTCCATAGAATTCCATTGAATTACTGTCTTAAATTTAGTTCTTTAGTTCCTCTAAAACATCAAGACAAAAACACAAAAACATATAAAACAATCTGGTATTGTTCCGCAATAGAATAAATGGTGTTTCTCTTGACCCTTACTGGCCTCTGAAACGTATCCACTGAAAACCTAGGCTTGGCTGGGATGACTGCTGCGCAGCTCCCATTGTTTGGAGAGAGGAAAGAAAAGAAATTTTAAAAGAAAAGAAAAAAAAAAAAGTCCTTTTTTCAAGACACTTCCCTAGTGATAAAGATGACATGGGGAGAGGGAGGAACATCTCTGAGACTAACATGGGTTAGTTGCATCTGCTAGAGTTATACCTCATTACTGCCAGATGGTGTCCTCATGCACTTCCAATGAACACAGCTGGAAAAAACTAGAGGCATCAAAGATTAAATGCCTGTATTAGCAGTTAAACAACTAAACCCAAAAATGTGCTTCTAATCACTTTGCAGCTGGTAAAGTGCTTTTTACTGCAACTACCTCACTCTTAAATTACCAAGACTGCACAGACTGAACTTTTCTTAGGAAAAGTTACTAAGAACAATAAAGTCACTTCCATATTCACAGTGGAACAAGAATTCGATTCTCAATACATTCTATTACGTAATTAAACCTCTCTAAGCTTAAAGCAGCACCACACTGACACCACAGCCAATGAAAAATTCTAATCCATATATAATTCCATCCTCCATTCTCAAAAATAAAACAGAAATGCAAATGTCCTGATTACGATTTAACACTATTTTCAAACCAGTTTTCTGTAAAAGACCATTTATCCTGCTCAGATTTTGATAATTTCTCTTCATATGATTCTTCTAACTTAGAGCATTAAAAACAATGGTTCCACGACCACATTGTACACACAAGACCTGCTCTGGGTAACTGCCCGTTCAGCTGAAGCTTATACTGAATACAAAGCAAAAAGTTGTAAACCAAGAGTTATAGCCCTGTCTGCCGATATCAACAGAGCTAAAATTTTGGCTTTCTGGCAAATGCTTCATAGAAAGCACCTATTTACAGTCTACTTAGCCAAGGTTACAAGAGAGTGTAATACTGCAACCCCTAAAAGCCCTGTCATTGTTTCCTTCAGCTGCTACATGTTTGTGAAGCTCCGAAGGCCTTGAAAGGAGCCAGAGCAGAGCCAACAGGTCAGGGCTAGATAAAATTAAGAAAGAATCCGAGGTCAGACCATGAAAGAACTTTTTTTTTTTCTTTTTCCCCCCACTCCTCCAGAACCATGAGTCCACCTCCAGCAGCCTTTCATTCAGTCCTGATAAGAAGAGACAGCACTCCACAATCTGGATTTCAGACTTTTTAAGTCCTCTTCGGTGGGGAGAGGAAAAGATAAGGAAGCCCAAAGAAAATGCACATTTTACCACCATTTACTGTTGACTCATTAAGTCTGGATACTGAACATATATTCACACCTGTTTTGAACATCCCCATTCTCGGCACTTTAAAGGGAAAATACTGACAGAAATACAAGCATTGGGGGCTTTGTTGTTGTTTCTGAAAGAATTAGGATTGCGGAGAATTTCTAGAAGAAAAAAGTTCAGTAGCTTGATGTTGAGTTCAGCCACTGGAAACCTAGAAATAACTTCTTAAGCTACATTCAATGCCACGATTCTAGCAGTTAGGGAAATGGATGAAAAAAAATCTCAAGTTTTATTCTAGCTCACATACAAAAATTTAAACAACACCTCCTTTCCATTAAAGGTATCGAAACCATACTACACTCGGAAAGCTAAATAAATGGTTGTTCTGAGGACAAAACTTCTGTGGCCAAATGTCCATTTTTAATGTAATCTTTTGTGCTGCAGGATTTTTTGTGTAACCTACAGGTCCATTGTTGGGTAGTGGTCCGTCTGGATAGCTCATTGGTCTGGTTTGCCAGGGTGACTGCGCTGCCCCCAAGCCCGTCCCTCCAACACAATAAACTCCAGATAATTATTCAAAGAAGAGGCCAGCAGCATGGGCTGCTCTGACACCGGGTCACGGCCTTTGACATCGAATCTGGGGCTAGCCAAAGTCTGCTCCAAGCAACAGAGGTCCAGGGGAATTATTGAGGGGGAAGGGTGGGAAAGGAAGAGCACTGAGAAATACTATCCTTAAAAATGTACTTTTGAAGCAAAGTGATGTAAATACAGCAGAAACTTATTAGGAAAATAAGCAAATACATTTCAAATTTGCTAGACAAAAGAGACAGAGAGAAGCGCATCAAGCCAAACAGTAACCTAAGGCCACAAGCAGAAGGATGGCATAGATTCAGGCCTTTTCCTCTCAAAAGCAGGTATTCCCTCTTGGATTTTCAGTACTAGATTTTATTTCTCTTTTCTGAAAAAATGCCCTTTTACTTTGCTCGAGTACGTAGCATCAAGAAAATCAACATCATTTAGCAATTGTGTTGTGTTATGTTTTTTAAAACTTGTCAAGACTCTGGATATGTAATTTCTAAGCATTATAACTTGCTTCAGATATTATTATTTATTACTTCTATTTTGAAAGGAGTTCGGAGTTTCAATTGATCGCACATTTTAAATAACTTTTTAGTAGCAGATTAAACTACTTGAAGAGGTTACAAATTGCCAACATTTTACATCTCATGGTTTCTTTTTCAATTTAAAGGTAACTTTAAAGAGAGATGGAACAAAGGCCATCTGTGATAGTCATGTTTTCCTTTGCAAACCAAATAACTGAAGTAGAAACCAAGCAATTTGTTCTTTGTACAACATTGTAAAAGTTTATTTTGGTAGAAACTAGAACATACGACATATGTGAATTGATCCAGCTAAATGGCCTGGCTTTCCATGGCTTTGGATGGCTCTCGCTTATTTGTCTAAATCTGAAAAGGGTCTGTATCCCTTTTGTAGCTTTGCGCTATCCCCTTAGAGGGCCCCAGGACAAACAACACCTCACACCCCCTTGCAGTAAAAACATCACCTCTCCTACTGCCCACCATCAGCAATAGCAGCTTTATAAAAAAAAAAAGTGTGGGGGGAGGGCTCGCAGGGCAGGATGAATTCCCAGCACGCAGCATTTCGGCCTCTTGGAGACGACAAGAAACAAGAGAACTATCTAAACGTCTCTAATCTTTTTAAAAGTGAAACCAATCTCAAGGATTTCCAGTTTGCCCGATTTCCTTACGGGCACAGGCCACGATCACTATGCCTGCAACGCTTTCCATCAGTTCCTGTGTTTCTCTTGCGCTTTAGAGAACTGTTAAATTGCACAAGCAAAAAGCTGTCTTCCAATATTATTCTAACAACACACTCTAAAAGTAGCAGACACCCTCATGTTAACTAGCCTGGCTCACCGTTTTCAAAGCGAGCCCTCAAAAGCTAACTTGAAAGCAATACCAGAGGCTGGGACAAACACCTAATTTTGATCTTTTGTACTCGTCTTTTCTTCTGAGAGACCTTTTCTTTTGTTGTTGCCCAGTGGAAAGCACATAGCTCATTGGTCCTGCTTTGAAAGATGAGAGCACTGCCCCTCAGTCCACCCCTCAGAGCACAATCACTTTAATGGAATTATGTAGAGAGGCCATCTCTGGAAGAAGAAAGGGAGGGCGAGGGGGGAGGGAAAGATTGTCCAAGGAGCCAGCAGAGCCTTAATTACCCCCAGTTACTAACACAGATATGTCCACTGAGAATTCATGCAAGGGTCCAAATAGGATGTGCCACCCCACACAACAGGTTCCCTTACATACGGCAACTGACCCATGCAAATATGACAGACAACAGTTAGTGAACCAAACGATACAGTAGAGGGTCAGGGGAAAAAAAGAAAGAAAGAAAAAAACCCAACACACAAATTCTGTTAGAAGCATGCCTCAAAACTGGAGTGTGCTACAAAAGGTTCTCCTCCATCTTATGGAAGAAACTCAAAAGATGATCTCTCCACTGAAGAACAGCATTTTGGGGTTGCAGATAGGAAGTTACAATTTGCCTGATTTCCAGGCTAAGAAGAATGCTTCCAGAAAATGCATCTTAAACATAATGCAATGAGCACTCTACCAAGTTTGGTTTAACGTCTGTTTAGGTACCAGGCTCTATCATACATATGCACTGACTGCCTGACATCCAGCATCAACTTACAAACAACACATTTTCACACAATGACAATGGCAATCTGTTCGCAGCACCCAAACTTTCCCCTTAAGCTATGAAATAAATTTTCTTTCAGAACCAACATTTTCTGCTGGTCTGTCATGGACTCCCCGTGCCATTTTGACCCTTTTGTGCAGCAAAATGAAAACACTATCTATCATTACTTGCACCACAGTGAATTTCTAGGAGGTGCACTGTTTCATTGCAAAAACATCTGTGGTCCGGTGACTCTTCTCAGATCTCAAGCTTTAGAAGTTGTGCTGTTGCAAGCATGACTGCAAGATGCAGAAGTTTCAGGCAGGGCAAGTAACAACCATCTTGGCGCTCTTCTTGAGAGGCCACTAAAACACATTCAAATTGCTAGACATAAAACAAGTCAGTCAAAACATAAAACCAACAGAATATATGCAAATAAAACCATGACTGTTTTTTCTTATGGCAAATGTTGGCTGCATGGCCTATATCCAGCTGCATCTATAATTAGGGGCCAAACTTCAGCGGGACATTCTGTTATTGCAGGTGTCAAGGGCCATGTGTGCTCCCACTCACACAGCAGTCCCTTTTATCTCTCAGACACCAGGTTGTGGCAGTGCACCTAAAGACAGATAGATACCTCATCGACACTCCATGTCCATGGGCTTGCTGGCATGCATGGTTGTGTGAGTGCTGAACTATTACGATACGGACACTTTGCAGATGTAAATAAAACAACTGCTTAATGAAGCGCAAGATCTGGCACTCATTGAATACAGGATGGAGGGGCAAGTTAATCTAGAAGGCCGACAAGTTTTATAGTGAATTTACTGAACTGACACATTTGTTATAGACCGACACTTAGTCTGATACATATTTACTGCTTCTATTATGACAACTCGTGCATTTCATTTGCTGAAGATAAATCCAGATGCTTACTTAAAAGGCTGGCATCAAGCTTCCTTTGTCCACTACTTTTAAAGCAAAGTATTCATTGAAAACTCAGCATATACTGCTGAACATTTTCCATTTACACAGGTTAATAGACTAGGAAGCAGGGAAGACAGCTAATAGCACTTGTGAAGAGTTCAGCCAAACGCCTTAGCTCAGCAGGTAGTTTCACCTGAAGTGTGGTGGCATGAGGACACAGGTGTCTGCTTCCTCGGCCATGAAATGCATTACAGTATCTCCCTCCATACGTGAACATGTCTGTTAGTTTTCCCTCATGATCATCTTAGATGCTTCATTCACTACAGCCTCGCAGACTGGTTGTGTATCTTTGACATTTAGCAAGGGTATTCACTTTTACATTTAGATTACACTGAACTACTTCCCTAGTGGTTTGGTGCAGCAGAGTTATTTTTAGCCTTTACATTTTCATGCAGCACATCCCGGACTTCTAAAACATGCCCTGAAGAAAATTTCCATTTGTAATGATAATGGAAGTATCCAGGACCACTACAAAGTCCTTGGCCCTAATGTGTACTCTTGTTACATTCAATGACACACTGACATGAGCTTTTCTAAATGGGTTTTGTGGTAGGAATTTACACAGAAAAGTTTATTAGAAAAACACAGTAAGTGACAGCTTGTCACCAGGCGATGAAGTCTGATACATTACATACTTACACTCCTTCTTGAATGCTTTTGGTGAGCTTAGATTTAATACAAATACCCATCTAGAAGGCCAAGAGAATCAGCTTTTCTGTAAAAATTATACTAACTTTTCACCTCCACACTGATTCCACCTAAAACCATATTTCAATGGCATCTTGTGTTCATCTTTTTCCAGGCCAGGACTCTGCTCTTCTAAGAGAATTCACCAGAAGGATTACTCAGTCCATATTAGTGGCACCAGCTGGGAAAGTTAATGTTGTAGTTGCTTTTAGTTAAATAGATGTTAATGGTTTATCTGCAGACTATTTAATTAAGATCAAATTTTTTGAATCATATTCTTGAAAGCAGCATAGACAGATCTTGCAGGTGGTATAAAAGGAGTCAACATGTGCAATCTGAATTTGGACCTAATATTCTCAGGAGCTCAAATCCTTTACCCTACTGTTTCTTTTTCACTTTGTGGTGTTTTGTAAAGACTAAAGTGTATTTTTCCCCCTGTTGGAAATGGATTACAACATGGTTTTAATATAAATACTCTTTACTACAGGTAAATACTACTGTACTTTAAAGGATGCTCAGAATAGCACAGAATAGCAATAACAACATGGAAAAGTAAATTACAACTTTGCAGAATCTGGAATAGAATTAGACAGATTGTGTCGCTTATTCCAAGAATGCCTTTTATGTCTGTGAAGTATTTTCCATAATTATATACAAGGGAATTTGGTCTAGCTTAAATTTTTCCTTCAAAATGTTTTCTTTAACTTTTTTTTTTTAATAAACAAAATAACTTCTCATGGGAAGCAATGCTGTGGTTGTCAAAATGTTTTACCACAGACCAGTTGCAATTTACATTTTTTGCCACACCTGCTGCATTTTTAATTAGTTAGTTTTGTGAAGAACAAGTATTGAGTACATGTCAAACATACTAACAAATGGAAAGATACAGAGTAAGACTAGGAGTCTACTTGTAATCAAGGTTATTTTTGCTATCCTTCCTAATGCATTAGAGATTCAAATCCAAGCTATATTACTATCTTGATTGAAAAAGAGAGAAAAAAATTATCTTGATGTAATTCCTCTGCATATGAAGTTTATACAACACTTAGAAAATGGAAAGCAGTCTGACTGATTGATTACTTAAGTAAAATAAACACACAGCTTCTTAACTCTTAGCTAGCTATCTTCCTTTGTACAATTAAAAAGGTTTCCCCATTAATTCAGTTTTACAAACGCTAAGTTGAGCCTGCAGTTTGAAGAGAATTTTAACCCAGCATTAGCCAACACGGCTGCTGAAAGAAGCCAGCCTGCTTCCCCTTACCCTTCAGACGCTCGCTCCTGCCACAACCGTCATTTTCTGTGGTACTTTTCATTCAGGCCAACTTCCCAGCCTGTCCCCGTGCAACCACACACGTGTTAACACAAGCAGAGAGGTGCAGGACAAATTAGCACAGACAGGTACACAAGGAATGTGAGGTATTTTCTTCCAAAAGTGCCAGCTTTTGCCACTTTGATGAACTCTGAAAACTAAGCAACATCCAAAGGCAACACAGCAATAGAGCAAGCCCCTGGCAGAAACCATGGCTATTCCAGCTGTGGCCAGCTGGTTCGGACACAGCACAACCACCACGAACCTGTTCATCTCACGCAGCCTGGTGAAATGGTGAACCTCAAACCTGTCCAACACAAACGCCAATGATGGAATCGCCATGCCATGAATTTATTAATAAAAGGAGTTTCCCTCAAGGGGGAGCTGTGATCTAATACAAATGAATGCAAAGCTGGCAACCTGGAAATTTACAGCTCAGTTCTCTCACTGGTTTTGGCGGTACCATATCACCATATCACTCAGTTCCAACCGCTGGTACCTGAGCAACTCCACAAGAGGCACAGCCTCTTCCCTGTGATGATCATCCCTGCATATATGATGAGGCTCTTCCAATCACAGCCCATGCATACCTGTCTCCTTTGCTTGGATAACATATAAACACTTAATACACCCAAGCCATCCCTAAGCAAAGCTTTCCAGCACAAATAACTGGTAGGCAGTGCTACAGCTACGCGTTTTCCAAAGCAAATGGTTATCACTGAGTGGACTGATAGGAAGCTAAGAGAAATTAGACAAAGGCTGGTGAGAAGCAGTAAGAAAGCAGCATAGAGAAAAGGACATGCATAGAGAAAAAAGGCTAGGTTAGGCAAACGTTAACAACTATCATGAAAATAAAAATTCATACAAAGGACTAATACAGCGAGATATATGCTTCCAATGGAGAAGGGCTTCACTAGACTAAGATAAAATTCAGGAAGCCAGAAGTTATCCTGTTTTATCCCAATGGTTCCTATATACACATGCAAATACAAACACACAGATACAGAGCTAGGCAACAAGCTGTGAGCACTTCCCTCCCTGCGTTTTAAATATACAAAGGAGAAATGGGGAATCAACGGGTAAATGAACAGAAGGCACAGTCGTGTAACTCCTACTCATCTGCCTCTTCCCCCCACGCACTGTCCTACCCTACTGCTTCTAAACATCTCCAGTTCAGTTGCCTTAGAAAAAGCCCTGGGATCTGATTTACAGACCGCGTTTGAAGCTGCATTTGCACGCGATATTTCATGTCTCCTCCACATTTGTCTGAATATACAAATGTGTCAGTTTCACAAAGAGCCACAGCATGCTCAACTGGATGCACACAAGAGGCAGAAATCTCAAGCCTTTAACTGATCCACTAAACAGGATCAAGAAGGTATTTCCCTGTGCCAGAACCTACAACATGTGCAATAATAAGTATTTGTTTTGTAAAGGTAACTCACTTGAGTCGGGGTACAATATTCAGCTATCATAATGGTAAAAACACTGTGAAAAAAGACATGGATTTGGAAGGGAATTTTCACAACAAGAGTTGCTTCTTCCAACACAAGATTGGGTTTTTTCCCCACTTCCCACATACCCGCCCCCCCTTCATTTGCCACAAAACTCTGAATCCAGGCAGCCTGGAAAAAAAAATAAAATGGATTTTTCACAATTGTATCTTTTCCCAAAAGAGAAAAATGTTTCTTTTGGCAATAATGCCTTCATGGCAAATACATAATCAAGGTGTCACTCAAGGCAGGAAAGCTACCAGAAAACATACTAGCTTAGCATTAGAAGTGCATTTTGCTACCACTAACACAGAATTTCCAAAGAGCTCCTACTATTATCTTTCTGATACAACTATCACAAGTGGTAACATAACACAAAACAAAAGTTAATGAAAAAAACCTCAGGAGAAATCAAGTTAACATTTTGATCAGAACATCTGGATTGTTGTTTAACGAAGGAAGAAAATAATAAAAAAAAGGGGGGGGGGAATGAGAAATGTAACTAGGCCTGTACAGCAAATGTTTTCTTCTGTCCACTCTGAAGTCTCTTTCATGTGCTAATGGTGGCATTTTTTTAAACTCTTCCCCTTTGACTTACTCAGACCTTTAAGGACCTCACACATCTAATGGTTCTTCACATTCACCAAGAACAATCAAGAGAGGTCTGGGGGTTGACATGCAGTATGATTAATGGACAATGTTGATTTAATTTCCTATAACAGGAGTTTTCTCTAAGCTTTCTCCAAGGAGCAGTTTCTTTGCAATCCAGGACTTAAGTATTTTACTAATGAAGTCCAATAAATAGCAAATTAAATAATCCTGTCTCCCAGAGACAAATCCTCTAATTTCAGGGGGGAAAAAAAACCAAAAAAAACCTCACAGCCAAAAAAAAGCAACGCCACACGGTATTTAAAGTTCTGTTTAAATTGAAAAAAAGGTTGTATAGCA
>NW_009702665.1:41161-44705 GCF_000703405.1 Apaloderma vittatum
GTACACAGTTGTTGGGTTTGGGGTTTTTTTGTTTGCTTTGGTTTATTTCATTGTTTTGCTTAAGAAACTTGAGTGATTATCTGGTTATTCCTGCCATTGTTAACTGCTTGCTCTTTTTTGTCTTTAAACAGTGGTACGCATTTAATTTAATTTCCACTTCCAAGAAATTAGTCTTTATTTGTCACTTTTACATTATAGCTATTAAAACTTACACTATTACGTAGTCATTGTAATACTTAGAAACATTTCAAAAGCAACTTTTGAGAGTTTTTATTTAAAATAAAAGTTTCTTGATGTAAGGAGTGATCAATATGTCCTTTTCATGAAGCAAATCTTAACCTTCAGCTCCAGCAAACGAACAATGAAACACTTTGCATACATCCGAACTGTTACTCAATCAACATGACACAATTTCCCAACTGAATTCCCACACAGCTTTAGATGGTGGAATTTCTACCCTGAGAACACAGAGCAGCAGAAAGCATTTCCTGCAAGATTCTAATCGCTTTCCCACCACTCAAAATTTTACCTTTAAATACTTTGAAGGCGACACATTTTGCTTTACTATAGCCTGGTAAGTTATCTTGCCAGAGTGCAGAAAAAAATCACCCCCTCCTATTTCCAAGGCTTTGCAGCACCCTTAATTCCAGTTCTTCAAGTTGTGACACAATTAGTCTGATGTCCTAAGAGAAACAACTGCATCCGACCCAGTTATGGGGACAGCTGATAAAGAGACAGGAAGTCTCTCAAAAACACGCAACGACCCTCCATGCTACTGGAGTGGGCCCATGGAATATAATCCTTCCTGTTGCCTTAGTCAAGCCTGTATTTTTACATTTTTACCTTTAAAATTGCTACAAGGCATTGTCCCATGAAGTAATGAAACTTCCCTCATCCTGAAAGCTCCCACTATCTCTTTGGAGAGTCAGGCTTAACTGGTCTTAACACTCTTATCTTCTTTTTTGAAGTACAGTGCATTCAATCTTTATTCTGCACTTGAGTATCTCCACCCTCACCATGTCTTTTTGCTTTAAAGAGATGCTAGCTTGGGAAGTTAAAATGAATTACTGCCTAAGTCAAGGCATGTTTAAATGACGGTGTCAGGACTATTTTCCCAAATAAATGGGTTCAAACTGGAACAGTTCAGAGAGCATGTTCAAGAAGGCTACATAAAAATATATTAGGCAATCCTTCCAACACACAATCTGTTACTGAAAAATCTTCAAGAGAGCAAGACTGCATCCTTCTGACCCAAGATTAAGTGCTTAGCATGTAGACAAATTAATAATTTTCCATGCGTTTTAGAGCCATTTAATGACTCAGCAACTAATTCAAAGAAAGCCTAGAGATTCCTCTCAGTGTGTGTCTGTCATACATAACATCTTAATCAACACCAAAACCAGTTCTGCTGCTAATGCAGATGTTAGAGATTTCAGTATTCCAGTGCCTACTGACATTGACTGTTGGCTAAATCAGTAACCCATTGAGAGGTGTCATGGTGCAACTTCAAACTGGGAAATATAATTGAACATTAATTAAAGCTTTTCATTATAAACAAATTGTATGAACATTTCATTTCAAAAAACCAAAAACATGGGCAAAGTAACTGTAATGTGATTTTTTAAAAAAAGAATCGATAAAGCCAATTTTTTTAATAGAGGCAAACTTAAAATGCCATCACAAAGAATATGTAAAGAACAAAAATTAAAGTGAAAATATGCAATTATGATACAATTGTGCAATATTGCACTGTGCAAGAGAAATAATGGCAGAATTACACAGGAACGCAGGCTCTACATTTTTACAGATGTGGCACTTGAACTGCATAGCAAGTACGCAGCATTAGCAGCTGATAGTTAACTGGCCTCTCCTCAGCAAATCTGGTCAGAACAAGCAGATATTTATCTAGGATTCCCACTCAGTTGTGTGTAAGAGTGCTTAAATAAAGCTGAGCCAAAAACACGCTTGTTGTAATGGATGCCATGCCAATAAGCTCCAACAAAGGGCCACATAGTTAGACATAAGCTTCGGTTTTGCTCAGTAAGAATTCAGTTTACAACCTGAGTGAACCAATTTTTCACCTGAACAGAGCAGTGTAGTATTTTTCTTCCCTAAGGAAGGCAGAAACCAAGCCAGTGAGTCTGCGAATCAGTCTGTCTGGTCACCTCGTGTCAGTATATTTGTGCTGTGAAACCCCCTGATATTTCCCGCCTGCTTGTGCTCGTACATGTCAAGCTGCACATGGACCAACAAATACAGAAGCAGAAACGTTGCACAAGACAAAGGTTTTATTCCTTCCCTGCCTCTGCCACCCAACCTTGCTTGTGCAAGAAGCACAGTAAGTCTGAATCTAAAAGGAGCTCTCTGCTACAAACTTATCTAGAGAAATTACTAGCACTGCCATACATTTGAAACAAAACATGATGTGACAGTTCAGAAATTCCAACAGCAAAACAGAACAAAAACCAGTTTGATCTCTATTTACGCTTACAGCTGGTAAAATGCAGTATGGTTCTTTTATATAAAAGACATAAAAGCTTATCAAAGCAGCATTTGCTTTGCTATTTTGCAGGTAAAACAAGTTACACGGTAATAAAGCTCCTTCCTTTCTCTCTTTTAATCTATAAGGGTTCCTCCCCATCCCCTTTCCAACCCTGGAAGAAAAAATAACAAAAAAGAAAAAATTTCATATGTAGATATGCCATGTCTGCATTTGGAAGACAGGCTCATGTAGAGTGGTGACAGGTCTGCCTTTCACGATTATGAAGCAAGGAATGCGTGTCACTTGTTTACTGATGTGTAGTAGAAGCGCGCTATCATACCAGGAGTAGGCAAGTGCTTGGGTTTGTTAAGTACAAATATACATTAACTGCCATGGCTGCAAAAGAGAAAGAGGTCACAGTTAGCTGAGGGAGAGGTTGCTTTGAAACATGCCCTGTCCTCTTCTAGGGCTTTTGGTCTTATTACTGTGCAATCTGAGCAATTCCTCCTCCCCTCTCTCAGCAAATCCCTTATGTTTTAGCTGATAAGTAGGAGTAGCAAGCCTGTTAGACACAATCAGGAGAATTGACAGATAAGAGGTTTAGTTTAAGGATGTAATCAGCGCAAGTAAACAGTAGACTGACCCAGCTGTAAACAGTGGAAATAAATGATAATATTTGTCCTGGTCACCTATAGAGCTATTAGACACTTTTCACTATGTAACAATGTAAATATAATGGCTACAGTATATACAGCATACAGTGCTATCATCTGGTTTTCCAAGCGAGAAAATGGAGCTTGGAGTTGATCTTTATTAAGAACTAAAATAATTTCTTATCTTTTTTTTTTAACGGAGCTGTAGTTTGTTCAAAAAAACATTTCATTAACTGTGAATGTCTGATCTGATATAAAATACCTCAAGCTGAAATAAAGTATATCTGTAACACTAGATTATATTTTATTGAATGCCATTTGAAAACAGTTAACTATGAAATAAATAAAAAATTGAGTGTTAGAGGAGATTACTTGTGTTCCTTTCACATCATTTCATGAAACTGCAGGA
>NW_009702665.1:44733-92478 GCF_000703405.1 Apaloderma vittatum
TTGTCCCCATGTGTTGCCTGAGCTAGTCAAGAGGTGGCGTCCCTGGCGGCAGGGAGGCTGGATTAAATCATCTTCCAGCCTAGGCCATTCTATGATTCAAGTTAAATTTCCATAGCAACTTATAACCAAAAAGCAATATCAATTCCCACATACACAATTTTGGATATCCCAGATTTTTCAGATACAGGTATGCAAGACTGCATTTTGACACCAACAAAATCTGGGATAAAATTGAAATTATAGCACTAGGTATCAGAAATAACTACATTAACACATGTAATGCTCTTACAACATTCCTTCTCAATGTCACAGCATTTGCAGTTCTTAGCAAGAAAGATGTCATCAAAGCTACCAAAAGTGTCATTATGTTTTTAAAATTTACATTTTCCTAGCACATCCACTTGCAGCATGGTGCAAACGAAACCACTCCTTCATATGTGACCACTGTATCAACTGCTTTACAAAATTTCCTAAGCACTTTTACAGAATTATTACAAGAGACAAGTCACTTGGGTGACATGCGTCAGGCAGTTTAATAGGAGAAATTATTTGCATTGTCTCTTCTTAAATACCTTTATTCAATAATTTCTACAGACTGTAGAATCACCTTGTCATGTTTGCTGTCCTGGACTAAAGCTTAGCTATAACCACCGCTGTAATGCGATATAAATAGATTCAGGGCCAAGTCTCTGGGGGAGTGCTAGGTGTAGTTGGTAGCTGGCTAATTCTTCTGCACAAGCCCCCTTTTCAGAGGAGAGTGCCATGCAGGGTCACACAATGTGTCCTTGTGTCATTTAGACTTTGATAGGTTCTTCACTTGGAAATTTTGTGCAAGTAAAGGAGGGCAGAGAAATGTACTTATTCTTATTTCTCCTCTCTGCAACCAGAAAGTGGTTGAACATAGAAGAGCTCCCTGGCAGGAAAGCTTTTCTGACTAAGACCAAATTTTTTGGAGGGAGTTGCACAAATGAGTCTGACATAATCTAATCATTTTTCCAACAGAACTAGATTGAAGCAGGGGAAAATGCCACTAGGTAATGTAAAACTTAGGCGAGACAGGCAGCAAGGGGTTGTAAAGCCCCTCCCATTAAACAGCTTAGATTACCCCAGTCGGCACAGAATCAGCTTTCCCAGAGAGAGAGCCTGCAGTCAGTCTCTCCGACCCTCAGAGGAAGCACTAAACAATTTTTTATTTTAAAGCAGATGGACTCCATGTCACGGCCATCAGATCACTGGGCAGTTTCTGCCCAGTCACCTGGGCTCTGCAAGTGTCCCGGGCCCCGGGCGCCCAGTGGTGCTCAGTTGCCAGCGCCGGACACTGCGCTCTGCAGCCTCTCCTGGGGAGGCACCTTCACCAGCCAAAGGCCCCGGGATGTGGCTCCCACGCTCGAGGCCTTTTTGCCAAAGCCAACAGACCAGTTTTTCTATCCCCTACAAACGGTTATTTACTGCGATACCATCATCTCACATGCAACAGAAACAAAAGAGCACCTAAGGTTCGCACACCTCTGACATACCCTGCTTGCCTCAGGGTTTCGTGCGCGTTTATGTTAGCTTTGTCACTAAAGTGCAACTTTCTGAAATCCTCACCCTAACTACCACCACTCAGGGTGCTACAGCGCCTGGAGAGCAACTACAGAAGAATGAATTAGCTGAGTGAATTCTTGCTTTCCTCTCTCCAAACATAGAAGACATTAACAGCACAAGAACACCTCCCATTCCCCCATCCCAGTGGCACTCGTTTCATTACTTACTAGCATGGTAAGAGCCGAAAAATAAAATATCGGAGAGGGAGCCTTCCGAGCAGCTTGAAGAACAGCTTCCTTGTATTACAGCATCTGAACTGAATTTTGTTAACTAAGGAGTTGAATTTTATTTTATTCTCACTAGATGTAGGTTCCAGGATGACATTCCTATCAGTATGACAACCTAGCTCCTGGATCCAACAAACCAGATAAGCTTAAAATGGGTTCTTCTGAGTCACTGCTCTACCTTCCTGGCCATACAGCTGCACGCACAGTGAGCTGTGTCAGGCAAACAGTCCATCCAGCACAGTAGGAAGTACCAACAACACTGAGGTAGAGATGCATACACAAATGCTTAAAGTACTCTTTTAAAAAGAAAAAATTCAAAGATATTTAAAAAGGGAGATGAGGTTCTCTGGACACTTCCTTTCATTTAACATTCAAGCCTTGCCAATCCCTCTCCTGCTGCACAGCAAGAAGGTTCGGAAACTCTTCCACCAGCAGAACTCACTTCAGCTTCTCAGCTTCTGAACGCACACATTCTGAAACATTATGGAAACAGAACCTGGACCAGCAGACTCATCAAGTCTCACAATGGAAGACTTTCTGTTAGAGAAAACCATCTAGAGCAGGAGGAAGCAAAGGAGGAATTAAAAATAGAGGCAAAAAATTCATGGTATGCACCCAAGGGTCTGCTCTTGTGGCAAAGTCAAGTAATAATGGACTTTTACACTGGACTAGGAAATGGCCTGCTATTGAAAAATAAATGCCAAGGCCTTTAACACAAACAAAAGTCTATGTGAAGCTGCGCATATTTATTTTGAGAATGGCAGCCCTGACTCTAATCAGATCATTTAATTCTATTTACATGGTGACTATCATGCTAAATAATCCAGTTTAAAAATACACAGAACTGGGTAGACCCACGCCAGAGTTAGAGAGGTCAGTTCTCAAAAAACAAGGTAGGAACGAAGCAGAGATTTAAACATACAGCATTATATTCAGATTGTTATATTTCACATTCAGTCACTGCAACCTATTTTACACTAGCATTGCTGATTGATTCTGCTTTACCTATCCATCAAGAGTTCTGTAGACATTTGCAAGTCATTTATAGTAGTTATATCAATGTTATAAACAATCAATGCAATCAACAGTGCTGACAATATCAATGCTAATGTTCTCTTTGATTAGAGAATATTATGAATTCTGATTTTGTGATGCACTTCAATTGCCACAGAGAAAGTGAACCATCTTCTTCAAATACACAGATTTTGCACAGTCAGCAGTTATACCAATAGCTGCAGAAAGTTCCATGGAGAGACATATTGATGTGCTCCAAATGTCACTAGAAGTCTATCTTCAGTTTATTAACCACGCAAGGGAACAGGGAATGGTAGAGCAGCCTTACGTCATGACAAACCAAGCCAGGAAGAGGGAGTGTTTGGAAGCCATGTAACTTGAGTGGCAACAGATAATGCACGAGAAACTACTCCATTTTTGCCACTGGGAAGAACGTAGTACCATTAGCATAGTCTTCCAAATGAGGAATAACCTCTTCTTTTGACCACATTATCCAACATACAGAAAACCAAAAGTCTAAAACACACCTTTCCCCTTCAGGTTTCACAGTTGCAGTATTCTACTAATTCCTGTAGCTCATAATGAAGACATTTATTCTAAAAGGCTGTCAATAAATCAGTAGTTTAGTGTCCTCAGGAGAGGGAAATGGATGACAGAACATTAGTCCTCAGGGCTCTGTCCAGTTCATGAAGATTCAGGTTACCACAGCCACAAAACCTAGAGTGCTGGCTTGCCTTGTTTTAGCTCAAATTCTAGCAGGTAGGACAACTTCGTTATAAGTAATATTTTAAATCTGAAATGAATAAATAAATTAATCTTGCACAAATTATTTCAATTATTCACAAGAAATAAAAAGAAAAGCAAACCAGTCACATCTTAATGCAAGGATGTTGCTACAGTCTTTGTGAGTTTATATATTGCGTAGAATTTTACCTGCTATATTCTCCACATGTGCAGCTGCCACAGGCTAAAAATATGTTGGTATGTTGGGTTGTGTACTGTTTTCTAGGAAATAATTTAATATGCACAACTATTTCAAACAGGTAGTTTCTCAAGAGGCAAATAGAGTAGTCAGAAAGGCACTGTCACTGTGTAAAGTCTGTGTGAACTTTTCAAGCTTAAATGTATGTAATCATCTTAGCAGTGGAAAATCATGCCCTAACCAAATTTCCTGTGCCAAGTGAGTCTTTTGTAGCTGTAGCAATGAATGCCTTTTTCTGTAAATGCTACTAAGGAAACAAAAATAAGAAACCAGCAAAGAAACTTACAGAGGGAAACTTCCCATATTTGATATACACTTCAAATAAGTCAACACATCACATTAAAAAAAAAAACAAACAACAACACAAAACCCAAAGATTTCTACTGAAGTTATTTGAAAAAAATTCTCTTCAGTGGATCTAACCTATGGCAGCAAAAAGTACGCATATGTGAAAAATACAAATGATGGCACTCAAATTATATGTGATGGATGATGTTTTAGTCACCATATTTAGATACTTAGAATTATGGTAAAGAATAAACAACACATCACATGCATCATGACTGAATGGTTATCTCAAACCCATGAATTCTTCCATGCCCACACCTCTTGCAATACTATTAACAATGTGACCATTTTAAAGCTGTAATTTCCCAAAATCACTTGGCTTTTGTTTTCTCCTCTATCTAAACGCTTACTGGAAAGAAAAAAACAATAAAAAATCCCACAGATAACATACATTCTAACATAATTCTATAAAATAATATCTTAATCTGAGGAGGATTACTGTACTGAGAAAATCCATATGATGTGGATCCCACGGTTAATAAGTGTGCATGTGTCTGAAATTATTGCTTTGTAACTGCATAATGGAAAGACACACCAAAAAAAAGCATTTATGTCTTAGGACACAGAGACACCACATTCTTTCAATCCACTGCTCTTTTGTTTTACAGCTCTCTTAAACAGTCAGCTGCTGCCAGATGCTCTGGCTAGAAATGTTCACAGATGGTCAGTTGTCCACTTAACAGACCAGAAAGCTCTCCTCAAATCTCCCCTAAAATAGTATCTCAACTGTATGCAGTGGATGAGAATATCTGAGCATGGTCAAGAGGCCATTTGACCTAGTTAAGACTGCAGGTCAGTTTTGAGAATTTAGTGAAGATTAATCCTCCACACTAACTCTAAGTAAACTATCTCAACACACTTCAAACACTAGCTGTCGAGTCCTATATTCCTTTTGCTGATTACACTATAGATCACATCTTTTTAGGAAATAAATTCTCAGTTATATACATAAACAGAAGCGATGATACCAACATATCTGTACTAATACGCATTGCAAGAGCTACAGGAGGAAACAGAGTCAGGTGATTAGCAGGAAGACTCCAGCGGAACTCAGTTGGCTCTCTGCTCCAATCTTTGTGCTCAGCCCTGCAAATATTTACAGTACTCCTTAAAAATATTAACAGAATAACGTGCACAAGGGCTATTCGCTACTATAGTGAGCAAGCAGTGCCTGTGCGCAGCACAGCTGTGACCAAGGCGTGTCATTTACTAGCGCGGTATTTACTAATCATAAGTTCTGTATCTTGTGATAAGTACTTGGGTGTCCTCCTTCCAACTCACACAAGATTTACAAGATCTGGTTATCTAAGTGTTGTGTGACACGCATTCTGGGAGAAGATTATTCCATCAGCAGCATAACTCAGGCCTGCAAAGCTTATTGCTAGGAAAATAGATGGCCAAACCTAACCTCATTGCCTTACAGGTCTAATGATTTAAGCTCTCTAAGATGTCCTTTAACTTTGCTGTCTTCCAGAAGAGTTAAGAAATATTTTGTACACTCACCTAAACCACTGACGGTATACTCGAGATCACTGGCATCCAAGAGAATTGGCCCATTCTCCTGTTGGCCTTCCTCCTTGTAATAGAGCTTGTACCCTTGGATAGTTGCAGTGTCCTCAGAGTCCTGCTGCCACTGTACGGCAATGGTCGTACAATTCATGGGCTCCAAACGCAGCTCAGGAGACTTTGGTGCTGATTTTAGAGAAAGATGTATAATATCCTTATATTCCAGAAACAACTAATTTTCACACAGAAATCTGCATGCCCAAAGTTCACGCAAGACTTTGATTCTAGATCATCTATGTGCTCGCATAATTCTTTATTATAATGTCTGACTCCTTATAAGCCAATATAACAACTTACTTAGGATAAATCAAAATACAAACATTTTTTCATTTTCCATATTAATTAATTAAATTTTTAAGGTAGTTGTTTTCAAAGAAAAAGCATTACAAAGACAGTCAAAAAATTACATCCTGTTTTAAATTGAGACGGAGCAAACGTGATTAGCAGTAACATCATACACCATTAAGTGCTAATAATTCACTATGGTAGTCAAAGCTCAACTAAATCCAAAGTGGCTGGATGCGGACTACAGCCAAGAAATAAAGTTACAAATTCAAATCTCTATCTTTTTTAAGCTCTTCGTACAAAGTTGAATGCTCTTCTGCATGACATTGCTAAGTAATAATAATAATAATAATAATAATATCCAAAGTGGAATTACAGCAACTTAACTTGGACTTCAAATATGAAGTCAATTTGCATACTCAAAAGATGTGCATTTAATTTGTAATACAGATACACAGACATCAACTCAGATCCTTTAAATACCTGTACACACTGCTAATGTGTAACGTACCCACTGCAGAAAGGTATTTTACATTGAATAATAATGAGATTTGAGGTTGTTGGATTTTTTATTCACATTCTGTAGAACAGAAGAAAAATTGTTATCACTGGAAACAAGTCTAGAACCTAAAACATTCAAGCAGCTCACAGACATTAACTTACGTTTCCTGCCACCATGTCAAATATGTGAACATCAACATGTGGAAACAATCAAAGATTGACACCAAAATAATTTATCAGCTTTTCCTTCTCCTGTCACATACAAGGCCTTTCATAAGATAGATTAGTTCCTCTTCAACTTTTGATCCCAAAACTATATATTAACTGCATTTAATTAAAAGAATCAAAAAGTTTTGCAGATTATGTGCAGAATCATGGTTAGAACACTATTTTCTAGATCCACCACCATAGGAAGGTGTAATGATAAAAACTATTTCACATCCTTGCACTACCTGCCAGCAAAAACTGTAGCCTTCAGACGAAGTCTGCAATTGACCCCGTCTCCGGGCTGCTGGCAATGTTAAGAATTACCTTTCACACTTGTAGCTTTGGGAGTCCGGTGGGAAGTCCACAGAGACGCCTCTCCCCAGCCAATCCTTGTTGCAGCAGTGATACGAACCAAGTACACACTGTCAGGCCTCAGGCCTTCCAGGAGGTACTCCTCTGAAGTCCCTGGAAGCTCCAAGACTTGGATTTTGGTCTCTGTGCTGAGGCGGAAAGACAGACGGTACAGGACCACCTGCCCTCTCCTGTATTTTGCGGGAATTGGCAGCCAGGAGATGAGAATATCTGTAGGGCTCCTGCTTGTCAAACTAATTTCAGGAGCTCTCAAGGGAACTAAAAAGGAAAAGACAAAGCTTTTGAGCTCAGGGAAGAGAGATGGAAAATTCTCGTCTGATGGAAAAATCTGCCTATGATTACATGCCTGCCAGTAACATAAGAATAAATAACACAGTAAGTTTTGTGGATTCTTGTTTAGTTTAAGGATACTCGACATCACTCAAACTTCTCACCTTCTGCATGCAGTATAGCTTTAGCAAGCCCCTTTCTGTAATGCCCTCAACAGTTTCTTCTCTTATTGCTGCCAGCAGTAATCAAAGGCAATCAGCACCTTACTATTCTGACAAACTGACTGTCAAGGTTAGAAGCAGCAGCTTAAACTGACAGCATAGACAACCACCTGCACTGCTGAAGACTCAGTGCATGTTTTCTTCCACCCACCATGTAATGAGAGTAGTAACTCCCAGCAAAGAGACAGGCAGACAACTGGAACTGGCAAGGTTCCATGCTGCCAAAGCTTAACCCTGTCAGAATTTATTAATCAGTTCTAATGAACTATGTTAAACAGTTTGTTGTTGCCAGATTAGTGAAGTCACAAATACAAGTCAGTAAGGTCTTTTATGAAATTCTGATTCTACTAACCAACACATAGACAAAAAAAAAATTTCTTTTGCGTAGCAAACATTTATTCCAAATTTTCCAGCAAAATTTGCAGAAGATGCAGTAGGTTTGCAGTTTGATTCACATTTCAAATGCCCAAGAAAGAGTCACAGAGACTAAATCCTAGGCTATCATCCAATTCTCAATACTGAGGAAGGTCTTATAAGATCTAGAACAGTTATTTACACAATTTAATGAAAAGTCTTTCAGTGCAGAAAAAGACATTTTGTAAGATACAACGTTGCCCTGTCAGAAAGCTATTTTATTCTAATTCCTTTCATTACCTGGCTCAGACTTCATCGTGCATGTGTGTAAGTCTTACTGATGTGGCCTGGTTTGAGTTAAACAGAACCAATTCTGTCCAATGGAAATTTGGGATCCTGAAAAGCTGGTAGCACTGGACTGCAGGTTGCTATTCAGTGCAAGCAAAAACACTCACTAAATCAGTGGGATTTGTCTTACCGTCTTCAAGGGTGTGCTGAGTCACATGATCTGACATCTGACTGGCTCCCAGAGGCATATAAGCTACAATATAGAAGGTGTAGTTGCTGGCTGGTTCCAAGTCATCAATAATGTAATGGGTTGTATCATTTCCAATGACCACTTGGTACTCCTCGTTATTTAAACCTGGCATAAAACAAGGGTTACACAAACAAAAATTCCTTACAACCCGGAAACATCACAGTATCTTGGCTCTAAGATCTTAGAAAGTTATTTCTTGTTCTTCCCCAGCCCACCTCTATTTTTTCAACCCTACCCAGTAAAAGCTCTTTTATGCACAGGAGTAACTGTGTCTTGCTGTGCTATAGATTATGGTGTTTCAGGATTTTCCTGAATAAGGGATGGTGAATGCAATTCTAAAGCCTATTTAGAGTTAGTCACAACAAACTGTGCCTAGTGTACAGTAACACAACAGACAAGCTCTAATGGCCTTATCATTCATAGCAAGCTTCTAAATCTATTTGTTTAGAGTCAGGGAGGTTTTTTCAAAACCTATTTACAGAGCCTTTCTATAGCAGACTGCTAGGAATGTGAGGGCTCCACTCCATCAAAAACAAAACAACCCCCCGCCCCGCAAAAAAAAAGAAACAAACAGAAAGAATTTATTCAGCAAAAGGATCTCATTTTAACCCTGCAAATTCTATTACATTTGACTGACACGAGATTTTTTTAATTTAATTTGGAGAAAGGCCAATAAGAACAGATGAGAATGAGCTTCGAAACTGTTTGGCTCCTTAGCAAGTTGTTAAAAAAAAACAAAAATCACAGCAATTCCCGTTAAAATATGCATAGCAATGCATGCAGCAGTCCTTGTCTTTGTTGGGCTTTATTCCTATAGAGGACAGCTATAAAGTGGAATAGGTGTGGTGAAAGCTGCTGTGTTAACGAACAATCCACACCAAATGCATGTCAACTTAATCAAAACTCTGTAAGAGCCAGCTCCTCCTCTTCACAACTGAATTTATAAACAAAACGAAAGGCAAATTCCACCATTACGTTTTCCCACATTTATGAATTAACTTGATAGCATTTTAATTAGACAAGATTACGGGCATCTCACAACAGACTAGTTAATGGCTTGTTAATTAGGAATTGCAAGGCACGATTTCTGACCTGCTAAACAAGATCCTCGAGCTCAAATTAAAAGGACTTGTTCTCTCATTGAATGGATTGCTAGGCCTCATGCAGAGGCCCTAATGAAACAGCCATAATAGAGAACAAGGCTTTCCTTCCACCACAATCAGTGTCCCCTTTGTGCCTTTTCTAAATCACTAACAAGGAATTAACACACTCCAACATGCACGCTCATCAGACCCTTATTCCTCTTGCTACTATGACCCTGATTTGAATGTAAAACATTCTGCTTAAAGAAACAAAAAAACAAAAACACAAAAAAAACACCTGTTAGTTTCTTCAACTAACTTCATTAAAACACTAACTTTTTTTTGTTTTGTTTTTAAATAGGGAAGAGGACTTGAACCTGTTTTTACAGTGAAACATTAGAATACTCAAGTTGTGGAATTAAAGGAGTGATGGTATTTTTTGTATTCAAACACCTACCACATTGTGAAATACACCGAAAACACTCTACAAAATTGTATACATTTAGTGAATGTTCCAGTTTTCCTTTGTGTTGAAAGTTTAAGGAATCATAAGCATCAGTACCAGTTACAAGACTTAGCAAGCACTGTTTTTCTTTGTGAATAAAATGTTCTTTACTCACTCTGAAAAATGTGTTTGCTAACTAAAACAAGACAACAATATATGAATATAAATGTATAAAATAAAGTTACACATGAGAAGAGCTTGAAGTTAACACTCTACTTAACTCAGATACCTCTGAGATTTTTTTTAATCTTCATTAGGGTCTGAAACAAGATGTGAGGGTGGACTGAGGAAAAACAGGCTGAAAGGAGTAATGAAAGCAATACATTCATACAAACTATTTACATTAATACATAATTATCCAGAATTCTTACAAAGTAAATAAGTTTTTGACAATGACAGTAGTCTATGTTAGCATCCCTATGGCCTGGTACAGTGTGAATGACATCAGAAGATTTTCCTTAATAAATCACTTTGAAAGCAATTATTTTTACAGAAGCACAGTCCACTAGCCTTTGAAACTCAACATTTTTTCTACAAAATGAGACGAAAGTGGTTTTAAAGCTATATGTCTTCTGGTACTACCGGATCATATTACCGAAGAAAAAATGCATGAAGATCACCTACATTTTGATTCCCACCACTTGAATTGCTCTTCTTAACACAGCCCTCCCCACTTTCCCTGTGTGAATTTCTTTACTAATTCAAAAGGATGCAAAGCTGCACTATATTAAATAAATATCACAAGGCAGTCTGGCAAGATGAGAAAATGGATATTTGAGAAAGCAAGTTCAAGTAAATGAGAGTTTTTTGGTCAGTTGTTTGCTTTTGTTTACAGTTTGTTTTGGTTTTTAAACCAAGACAAACTACAGTCTCTCTTCATAAGATACAACTTTTGGATAAGCAAGCAAAAAAAGCAGAATGATTTTGCAGAAAACACATTTCAGAAGATACCGCCTTTCAGTACAGTGCAAGAGTATTTTCTGCACAAATATACACTTTCCTAAGGACAGTTTTCCAGTTTTCTTTGAAGTTACGCAGTCTCTGCTCTCTACACTGGCCCTGGATATACAATTACCCAGATAACTTATCTAGTGTGACTTTATGCATATTAGCTTTAAGAGTGGGTTTTGAGCACAATACCTCAGTGACTGAAAGCTTAGGGAGTAAATTCCTGCACCTCTTGTCCTCATTATCTTTTCAAACTTTCCTTCCTTCCTTCAGACAAAATTCTCTTGTGTCCTGAAATATCCCACTTGCAAAGGCAAAGGCAGCTATTCCTGCCTCAGTATTAGAGTAATTAAGCTGTCCTTCCTGTCCTCTGCTTAGCAGATGGCAGACTGGTATTCCACACAGAGCTGAGCATCTGCAGTCCTGTCCTTGAATAAACCACTTACTGAACAGAAATGGAAAAGAAATCACTCCTAGAAAACAGAGCTGCATCACGGCTTAGTTTAAGCCACGCAGCTAACAAATTTTCAAGTCATTTGGCAATCGCTTCTCCTGCTTATGAAAAATGCCTGTTTTCTACCACCTCAAAGATTACCTTAACTTAATTACATAATCCCAAGGAATTTTAAAATGTCTACTTACTCATTTTTATTCCAACTATCCATTCTCTTTTATATAAGAATTTATATATCATTTCAGAAACTAGAATAAACCTTTCACAGCTATTTCAGCATATTTTAGAGTTTGAGTATACTTTTTTCATTGTAGGAGACCAAGGGGTGAAAGGAGAGTGGATTTTACCGTTCAGCCAATATTTGTTCCAAGATAAGATAGCTGAGCCACTAAAGTATCAATTATTCTACTCCAAAACATAAGAAAGCCAGTAAAGTCACAAGAATTCGGAGATGTAGACAGAGGAGCCATCTCTGGTGAAAAGTCCAACTCTGCAAGCCTCCAGGAGCCTGTTGCATGCTCTCTCCTTCCCTGCACAGCACACACAGAAGAGAGCAGGCAGAAGCTCCCGCTGAGGACAGAGCAAAATCCAGATAGTGATATGGAGGCCCCAGGTTTTAAAGTCCATTCCTAACTTCAAAATCTGCTCACTGGAGCGATCAGACAAGGGTGAGTGGGAAGAACACTCAGTTCCAGAGATGAGATGATGTAGCAAAAGCATTTTTCGCCGAGCATGCCTGTTGATTACAACACGTTTATATGCTGGCATGTTCCGATGCAGTCCTGGTTATGAAGCATTCCAATTCAACAGTCTTTGCAAGGACGTCCAAGTTCTTACCATAGACAAGTAGTTAAGCAGCACTTAAATCAAATTGCTTACCTTCTGCTTTCATGTAATGCACAGAATACGCAATCACTTTGTCTGAATTATACAGTGGCCTCTCCCATGCTAGCAGGATCGCCGAGCTTGACATTGTTTCAGCGTGGACATTGTAAGGTGCACTGGGTCTGTCTTCTGACATAACTACAGTAAGCCTGGCCCTGGAGAGAATAGATCCCTGGCTGTTCTCAGCCATGCACTGGTAAATGGCATCGTCTTCAGGAATGATCTGGTTAATCACCAATTTACTGAATGCAAAAGGGAGAAAAAGGGGAAAAACAAAGCTCACATCTTGGATAAACTTAGCTTCACAGAACGCAACAACAGTAAATGCTTGCCTCTGCTTCATGAATTAAGTATAACTGACTTACATGCTCCAAACTCTTCTATTAGAAACAGATATGCAACTGTGAAATTTAGCAACATGAAGCATTCCTCAAAACCTGCCATGTTTATGTTTATGCCTGCAAAGCCAGGCGCAGTGAAAACAAACCTGTAAATCTACTCCTCGTCTGCAAAGAGCAGAACCTTAGGGTTGTCATTTCTTAACCAACTCTTTAATATGAGCTGCTCACTCTAGAGAAGTAGTGAAATGGAGCCTCAAACAACTAGCAAGACTCTGGTCTTCACTACACTATTGTAAATCTAGAGCAACTCTGTGGTGAAACTCTTTGGTTTCCCCCTCAGGTAAGGCAGTGATGACAAAAGGTTTGCTGAGGATTTTAGGTATTGACTAATCTGCATTCCTCCTGCCAAGGAAATATCCATAACCACATTTCATGTCCCATTTCACATTTACTTGAGTCATCTCTCACTTGACTATATTTAGCTACTGCAATGCCATCCTTTGGTAGCATATCACTAGCACAGCTATCATACAGCAATTGTAATCTTACCTGTTGTACATTTTTATTCTACCATTGGAGTGTATTTTTCTTCCATTTTTTAACCACGAAATTTTAGGGGCAGGATTTCCTTCTGCGTGGCAAGCAAAACGAGCAGTACCAGCTCTAGGCCTTGTTAAACTTTCTGGCCATTCCACAAATGAAGGTGGAGCTACAGATAATTAACAAGGAAAAGAAAAAAGCAAGGACAGTCAGAATAATAATGAATTTTTCACACACAAACCTCTCCAGGCCCTTCAAATACACATATACCCAAGCAGAAAGCAAGTTCCATGTAAATAAAGCTCCTTTGTTTAAAGATACATACCATCTGCACTTTTACACATTTTTGTTCGTGTGTTTATGAATACAAGCAAATCCAACTCCAGCCTACAAGATACTGCTCATGAAGCACACATATATTTCCACTTTGTTACGGGATTATTTTCTGTGAGGAAAGTCTGACTTCCCAGAGCAAACTCTGCACCTGAGAATCTCCATGTGCAAATAAACTGCTAGTTTAGAACTCAAACGCTGAGTATCTGACATTTTTCATCTAAGTCAACAGAAGGATGAAGGCAGCCACAGTTCTGCGATCTGTTTCATCTCTGCAATCTCTCCCTGCAGGCCTCGGTGTGCTATGTTTGAGATAAAAATGCAGCCCAGCACACAGCAGAGCTCAAGACATATGCAAGACATTAAAATACACTGTGAAAGTCAAAGCAGGCTTACCCAGCACAGTAAGAGTTGCCATTGCCACCGTGAAGTTTCGTGTGCCTGGAATCGTGGCTCGACAGACGTACACGCCTGCATGCTGCACCTTTACATCGGAGATCATGAGGTTCCCATTTCCAAGGACACGAGTATTGAAGACATCAATGGATTTATGGTCTGTGAGAGAGTGGGAGAAGCACAGTTACACAGCTGGCCGATGTATCTAAATAACTTACCTAAATTGGGTTGCCTAGGCAATAATGGCATAGATTAGAGTTGAAACGTCAAAGGATGCAAAGGAAAATCACAGACGAGCTTTCCAGGGTTTCCATTTTGCATTTGCAATGACTCTAGTTATCTGACCATTCAGACGGCTGGGTCTCACCACTTGGTAAGTGGTTTATATCTGAAATTCAACATCAAACCTGAAAAACTAATGCCATTTTACCAGTTAGCCTCCGCAATGCCTTGCACTATGATTCAGTTCATCACTACCAACATCCACAACATCTTTACAAACAAGGATCATCTATCTCCTTCTGAATTAAGCTGGGGATAAAATAAGTATATTTGATTACCATATATTTTCTTCCATTGTCACAGCAAATGCTCTATGACTGTTAGGTAACTTTTTTCTTACTTGTTTGTCTCTAAGAGCAACGGAATCAACCAGGAAAGATATGTTTATTTCTCCCACTTTTAGAAATAAAAATGTGGGAAAACTTTTCATTATTTGCTTCTACAGTTACAGTCTCAACTTTCACATTTAGGTACATGTCAGAATAGAAGCAGAGATATTAACTATACCTATTAACACAAGGTCCAGATCACGTTCACACAGTGTTTTTAAGAAGAAGATGGGGAAAAACATTTACAGGACTGTTTCACAGGATGCAACACTCCAACCTGCCTGAACTCACCATTGATCCTACTCCAAATCACAGATCCCTGGAGGTCAGCACTGCTAAGGAGGTCAATACCACCTCCCCGGCGCCTTGCCCACACTGTGCTGGGGGCAGAGCAGGATTGACAGCAGAAGCGGGAAGTCCAAAGCCTCAGAAAACCTCAGGGCTTCTTAACAGCAGTATGGAAGTATGCAACTAGAAGTGTTTCACTTATCCTACCCTAACCTACTAATCGTTACCAACTACCTGAAGCCTCAGAACAGCAACCTAATTGCTGAAATCCTTTCTTTCCAGTTTCATTTCCTCTCCACAGGCTGAAGGTCGTATGCTATAACTTTAAGACCTACCTAACCGGCTCCAAGAGATGATTGGCTTTGGATTCCCTGTGGCTACACACTCCAGTATGACAGTTTGATGAAGAGATGCTGTAATGTTTTGAGGACCAGCTATTATAGATGGCTTGTGGAAAGGCTTCAAGTCTGAGGCTTTAGAGGGGGAAAAAAAATCAAAGAAAATAAGAACAATTAAACAAAGCCTCAATTAAATATGAAATAAAACATTATCTTTAAAAAAGATGCTTAAACATTAAATTTACAACAAATTTCAGTAATTGTGGAAACTTACACTGAACAGCATTTTAGCCAGAAGATATAAGCAAGCAAAATTATTATTTGGGCAAGTGATTCAGAGCCCAGTTACAGCTCTTCAACGCATGTGTGTTTGTTATAATGTACAAAAAGAATATAATGTTGTTGAAAAAAATCTCACACGGTGAGTACCTGGAGTAACACTCAGCACTGCCTCAGTGCTTTTACGTCTATTGGCTACTGTTGTGGCAACGCATCGATAATTTCCAGCATCCTTCTGTTCAACACCATAGATCTGCAGAACTCCTGTAGGCAGAGCAGTTATCCTGTCACAGAAATAAAATAAAAAAAGAAATGTAGACAAACATTTAGCCAGGGAACACCATCACAGAATTAACTATTTAATTTACAGATATTGCTACACCTAGCTGGGACCAGCAGGCAGAAACATTCCTTACACATGACTCGCCTCCCTGCATTTCTGAACTACCGGCAAGATTTGCACCAGCACCACGACAAGAGCAGAGGAATTTACTTAGATCTGCTCTTGTAAGCAACCATCCCAACCTTCTTTAGACAGCTGTTACATTTATACTACTCAGGTTGGGCGATTTCTGGCTGCAGTTTCAGAGATACTGGCATAACTGGTATACAATTCCTGAAAATCCACCTATGCTTTCAAATTCCATCTTTCTCTTCTTACCTTCCTTTGTATGCTCGGTATCTTAGACATGTTCAACAGAAGTTACTTGTTGAGAAGGATGGGAGTAGGTTCAACAAATACAATCTGGACAGGGAAAGAATCTAGCAAGGAGCAGGCTGTATGCTTCAAGTTAATCACTTCCAGAGAAGCCTCCCTGCGCAGAATTTCCCAAGCATGAAGTGTTTTAACTCAATTTTCTATACATAAAATTTTATTGGCCCTTGAAAGAAAATCAGGTTCAGCATCAATTCTTCTGTGAAAGCAATCTCACTAATTCAAAGCACCTCCACAGCCAAAGTCCACAGCAACTCCCATTCTTGAGGATGACTCACATACAAAATTCACCAATAACAATTCCTTAGTCAACGGCTACTGTGGAGACAAAAGCAGGTGATTCTGGACTGCCCTCGTAACACCTACTTAAAATTCATTAACAACATAACTATTACTAGCTATTTTATTAGCTGTCGTACTATACACACAGAACCTTTAATGTAAAGGCACTGCAAGTATTCAGATTTTCTTCTTGTGGCAGGCTCAAAATTATCACAGAAAACAAACGACATTCTAAAACGTGTAACTCTACCTACCTGTCCATGACTAAAGGTAAAGTCGTTCGATTCACTTCCCATGTCACAGTGGCAGGAGGGTTTGCTGTTATTTTACAGGCAAATCGAGCTACTCCACCTTCTTGGACCTCAGTTGAAAGTGGCTGGACTTCAAATGCAGAAATGGCTAAAAACAAAAGAACGTTGAATTTAAAGGACTAAAGCAAGGAAAAACTCCTGGCTAAACCAAACTCCAGATCACACATCAGTTTGCAAAAATACCCAGAAATACTTCAAATAGTCTTCTTTTATATATGCAAAGAAACATAGGTCTAATCACCTTGTTGACTTTGCTCAATAGCATGGTTTTGTTGGTTGAAGGTTTACTTAAAATAAATTTGCTTTACCCTAATTCAGCAAATGTTTCAATGAAAATTACACTTTCAAAGGGAATTAAGCATACAAATTGACTGTCATGCAGCTGGAAAGCATATCATTCATAAGTTCATGTCAATTAAACTAGTTTGAGGCTGGTCCTACTACACTTAAAAAAAAATTGACTGCAGCAGAAAATTTCTGAAACAATAATCAGTTTGTGACAGTCGTGTTCTAGTCCTCTAGAAGAACTCACTTTAGTAAAAGCATTTGCAGAGTTGTACAAGTTCACAACTGATACAAAAAAGAAAAGAAAACAAAAAAAATCTCAAGATAATTTCAGTCACGTAAGAATACTTTAATCCCAACAGTCTGAGCAGTTACCAAGCAGATGCCTGATGTACAGAGCATCAATGTAATTTTGAGCATTTACAACTTCAGGAGTTCACAAAGTTGAGGTAACTGAAGTGGCAGATCAATAAATACCTTCCCACTAATAGACACCTAAAAAATTGATCAGTAGTTGGCTTTCTTTGCTCAGAAAATAAAAGTCAAAGGAAAAGAAATACAAATCCCTCTAATTAACTGTTTATTTACTGCTACTTACAAAATAATTAACAGAAAGAATAACTCTAACAAGGCAAGTCCTTTTGGATAATCCACAACACAAATAATTCCACACATATTTCCATCCACTGTTACTGCAGACAGAAAAATCTCTGCATAAACTCAACGGTACTGACTTATTTTTTAAAAAATCAGGTTTCAAATGAATTTCCCCTCTTGTATAAATTATGCAAAAACATGATTTTAATAGATAAACCAGTATGAGTATGTTACCCATCTCTTAACATTCAAGTTTGGTGTTGAAAGAATTCCTCTATTTTACTTGTTTATTAATTGAAATGGTTTGTTGTCCTATTTACTCTAGATTATGTTCACAATAAAGTCCTTCTGCATAGAGGACTTATACAGTACCTGATGCACATCATTCTAACAAAGACTCCCCTCCATCATTTTGATACTATTGCACAGCATCAATAGATTAATTTTGGAGTGTGAGGGAAATGTGACATCAGCTGGCTGCTTTCCTCTCCATGCACATATTAACTCCTAACACGGGCCTAACTACATAACCTAAAGATTCATATTACTACTATACCTATTTCACTTTCCAGGTCAGAATAAATCCTTTTTATGCTCTGTATCCCTGTAGGTGCACCAGCACCCTGATCATGCCAGCAGAGTGAAGTGTAGCAGTTTTGTGAACGGCTCTCCCTAAGATTGTGATTAACAAGACAACCCAACCACCTTGTACAGCAAAACCACCAGAAAGCAGTTGCAGCGACAGGAGGCAACCACTGTGGCTGCTGGAAACTGTCTGGCGCTTCAGCTGAGACTCAGATCCCCAGAACGCAGACAAAGATGCTCCTGGTATCTGTTTTTACAACCAGACCCATGCTTTTGGCAGTGGGTCCCCACAGCCCCAGCACATTCTGCAGTCTGTCCCAAACCCACCCTCAACTGCAGACAGAACTAGCCTCTCCCACCAGCAGAATTTAACCCCGCTCCCTGCATTCCACTTGTTATTTCTTTCACACTTTTGAGCAGTACCAGGTTAAGGAAGAAACAAACAAAAAACCCCAGAACTTGCATAAATGTTACAACAGAAGTCTTATATTTATAGGCTGTTGGGGAGAGACACAAGAACAGTTCTCAAACAGATTTTTTTATGGCTAAGGAATCATTGGGAGAGTTTTCTGCCTACCTACAGAGTGTGGTTTCACAGAACAGAAAGCCTCAGTGCAAGCCAAATAACATGAACATACACTAGTTGTTCCCATAATTCTCAACTTTCTGGATTTGTTTTCTCCTGAATTGGAAGCAGTCGTACTCTCCTGTAGTTCTCCTCTACAAAAGAGGGAGGGGACAGGGAAAAGGGAGAAAGAAAAAAAAAAAGAAAAGGCATCCAGGCTTATTTCCTCCTTTCCCTTGTTCTCTGTTCTAATTCCTTACTACACAGAGCTGTGTTCACCTGGAGGCAGAGTAATATTTCCCTAGTGCTGTTCTTGACAGATTTTCATAGAATAGAATCATAGAACAATTCAGGTTGCAAAAGACCCTTGGGATCATCGAGTCCAACCATTAACCCTACACTACAAGTTCACCCCTAAACCATATCACCCCTAAACCATATCAACATATCATTTTCTAACAGAAAACATGGTGCTTTGCATTCTTCATCTGTTTACTGGAAGTATGATGTAGCAAACTAAGCAAGTCCACTTAGCTTTCAAAATGAAATCTCTAGGAACATAACAAAGGCATAGATAATCAGGACAACACAAATCAACTTCAGTTGCAATGTGAGTTTCAGAGCCATCAGTAGCAGAGCCGCACCACACAGCCAACAGCAGAAGAGCAAACATTTTAACAAGTCAGAAGGGTAATTATCCAATCTTACCAAAGCAAAGCTCCTACACACCTTTAAAAGTTTCATCTCCATAGGAACTATAAAATCACACCCAGAATATTCTTATAATGGTACGATTATATAAAGGAACAGAGTGAGATAACAGAAACACAGTATCTGGTTTTCATTCATGGATATAAAAAGAATTATTTCATAGAATCATAAAAGTTGGAAAAGACCTCTAAGATCATCTAGTCCAACCATCTACCCAACAATTTATTTCCACACATCCATTACATTACAGCAGAAGATTACAGACAGAAGCAACACCCTCAGGAACTACAAAAGAAACTGGGGAAAACTAGTATTTCACAGAATGCAAAACGTCATCAGAATAGCAAGCAAGAAGAGATTCAGCTGTACTATTTAGAAAGTCCAATGAAAGTTGTTAATTGAAGCTGATATTTATGAACATTTTTCCACCTGAGCAGCAACAATGTATTTCCTCAAATAATTAATCCTTAAAGATGGCAAAAGTCAGAACAGAGAACTGTACAAATCTTGAGAAAAACTCCTAACTCACTAAATGTGGTTTTAGAAACAAAAAATCCCCATTTATCTCTAATCTAAATTTAAACATTGTTTATCAGTTTAGCTCAATACTTGCTCCTTCTGTATCTTGTTTCTTTATGCAAATCTCTGGTTTCTTGTTAATTCTGACTTTATTCGTTCCAGTAAAATCTGTTTTTACAAGTCTATTGCTGTCTTGTGAAACCTGACCTCTTTGTAACAGGCTTGTTTTCATGGCAAGCGCTGATACCAACTCAGAACCCCAAGAACAAGTCATTAAAGCAGTACTGTTAAAAGGCCAGAGCTCTATAAAATGACAAGAAACAAAGTCTCAAGAGACATACCTTGTTCCTGAAAACAAGCCTGCAAAATGCAGTAAATGTAAGTGCCTTTTTATTTGAGTTTTCCCTTCTTCTCCAGTTAATTTAATCATTTTGTTCCCAAATTTATAGCCAAAAGAAAACAATTAATGCTGCTCCAAGAAGCTGATGATCCCTCCCTTTTCAACTTGCAAGACGCCAAATGCTGCTTACAGAAGAAAACAATAGATAGAAATTGTATTTACTCTTATAAATTCTTGTAATTTATGTTATAGGAACATGTGTTTGTCTAGTTACTTTTGAATATTAATACTTCTGATGGTAGAAAACACAGTTTTGTCCAATAAAGTTATCTATGCAGAGAGAAATTCGAGTTCAGTTCTGGTATGATTTCCCTTATTTACCATTGAGGCAAATATTCACAGGCTCAACACCTAAACGATTACTTGCTGTCACACACTGATTAAGTATTAGAGAAACACTGCTGGTGTCTCCTGCACCATAAACAGATCAAATACGAGCCTGCATGCATGCAAAACAAATTTTGCGTACCTGAACAGGTACAAAAAAGTAAAGCTTAGGAAGGCCATCCTTCACACCTTTTTTTTTCTTTTAAACACAGCAGCAGTCCTTCATTCACTTTCATTTTTTTAAAAAATAGAGAAACAAACAAACAAAAAAGAAACAAAACATACACCCACTTCATTCGCTCCTGAAATAAAGTCTTGATGCTTGTTCACACACAAGTCCAGGTGACTTGTTCCCTTACATGCTGCACTTTCTACTCACCTGGTGACACCTGGTGTCATTAAGTGATTTGCTGAATGAGTTTTCTTAAGAGGCAAAAGTAATTCCAACAATCTACATGTTTATTATTGCTAAAGCTTGCTGGTTTCATCACAGCTGACACTAGCCTAAGACTGGACTCCAACTGTGTAATGAAGAACTTGAAAGAAGGGAAGATAAAACCCCTGAACTGGAATTACTTCCTGAACTGAAACACTAACACAGAATTGGGTTTCATCTAATCAGCATGCAGCAAATACTGAGAAACTCTCCAGCACACAACACAAACCACTTCGCATTTCTCAGTAGATAATCGCCACTCAGACAGATGAACTGCTCAGGTGGAAAGAACAAAGCGCATAATGCCGTTTGTAGAAGTGTTAATGCCATTGAGCATTCCACAACAGCCCTAACCCTTTAAATGAAACTGAGAATCTTTTTCTTTTCTTTATTTAAATCTCAAGTGAAGAAATTTCCCTTGAGAAAAATAAACTGCATGTTACAGAGAAGCTATGGCATAATCCAAATAAATGGATTTAAGTATAGCACATGACAATTTTAAAACTGAATTTTCTCTTCTTGATCTAGTTTTTTGATGCTCGCTCTCTGAAACAGTTTAAAAATGCAACAAATACACGTGTGTATTATATTTTAGTACCAAAGCAAACTTGCACATATTTTCCTGGAGTCTAGTGCGATTGTTCAGTCCTTGTAGGAGCAAGGCTTAAAACAGATTATGAAAGAAGTTCTGTGATGCCTTTCAGCCACATGGACAGATCTTTTCAAATGATTTGCTACTCAAAAGGCCCACTGGTCTGGATCTGGATTAGGAATAACCTTTCTGAGAGATCCAGACACATGACAAGACTAGAGACAAATAGCTATTTTCTCATTTCTGATGAAACAGTTGGAATACACAGAAGTGGAGTTGCTGTCACGGGATCTAATGGGTGGATTTTTGACGAGTTTCCCAGGAGATGGTTGTAAAAATGAAATAATGTATTTTGCATCTTAAATTCTGTTTAGTGCATGCAGTTCAGAGGAAATGGAGCAATAGGGGTGAAGCTTTTCACAACTGTAAGTGACAAGGCATCAATATGAAAAGGGTGTTCGGTCTGTGCTACCATAAGCCTAGTGATTGCTTATATTCAGCCTTAAAATTTTGAGCAAATGTTATTTGACCTATAATTATTTTTAAAATTTAAGGCATAAAAATGAGGTATTTCAGGAGAAAACAGAACCTGTCCTATAAGTAAAGAGCTGGATCCTGTTTAGCCCTGGAAAAGTAAACTGAAGAGATTAGTGAGTCTTACCAATACACAAAGGAGATATTAAAGAGCAAAGGGAGTGATGACTCTCATTAATCAGTAAGAACAGAGGGAAGAAGCTATAGCTCCACCAGTGGAAGTTCAGGTGCAGTTGCTGAAGGGCAACGTATTAGCAAGGAGCAGGCAAGGTGATATAACTGCTAGAAACAGGTGCTTGGGCTGTTACCTACCCAGCCGAGGGCAGTGACACTGCTCCTGCCACTTTCCTAACATCAAATACTACAGTAAAGATCCCTTCACAAAGAAAATCTTGTGCTTCAAAAACATCCAGAATCTATATTGGTTTTGTTTTCTTTTTCCCCAGGCAAAAAGACAATTCAGAGTAGATTTGTATGAATCACAGAATCACAGAACATCTTAGGTTGGAAGAGACCTTAGAGATTATCTAACCCAGCCTCCTCGCCATGGGCAGGGCTGCCTCTCAACTAGAACTAGCCCAGGTCGCTCAAGGACTCATCTAACCTGGCCTTGAACATCTCCAGGGAGGGGGCACCCACAACTTCTCCAAGCAATTTATTCCAGAGTCTTGTCACCCTCATACTGAAGAATTTTTTCCTAAGATCCAATCTAAACCTATTCTCCTTCAATTTATATCCATTTCCCCTTGTCCCATCGCTGGACATTCTTGTAAAAAGTCCCTCTCCAGCCTTCCTGTTGGTTCCCTTCAGGTACTGGCAGTTATAAAGTCCACCCAGAGTCTTCCCTTCTCCAGGCTGAACAATCCCAGCTCCCTCAGCCTGTCTTTGTAGCAGAGGTGCTCCAGCCCCTGGATCATCTTTGTGGCTCTCCTGAACTCACTGCAACCGATCCATATCCCTCTTATGGTGGGGACACCAGAACTGGACTCAGTATTTGAGGAGGGGGGTGTCTCACAAGAGCAGGGTAGAGGGGGAGAATCACCTCTCCTGATCTGCTGGTCACACTCCTCTTGATGCATCCCAGGATGGGGTTGGCCTTCTGGGCTGCATGAGCACACTGCCGGCTCACGTTGAGCTTCTTGTCTATCAATATTCCCAAGTCCTTCTCTTCAGGGCTACTCTCAACCCACTCTGTACCCAGGTTGTGCCTGGGATTGACCTGACCCAGGTGCAAGACCTTGTGCTATGACTTGTTGAAGCTCACGCAGTTTGCACTGGCCCACTTCTCAAGCCTGTCAAGGTCCTTCTGGATGGCATCTCTTCCCTCAAGTGAGGCCACTGCACCACACAGCTTGGTGTCACTGGCAAACTCACTGAGGGTGCAGAAGCTCTTAAGTTATTTAATCTGTTTTCAGAAAAACATCGTGGACAATTCAAGTAATTCCACAACACTGGTACTGTCTGCTCTGCAAAACTCAGAACCTGCAGTCGAAAAATGAGTAGGACTAAAATTAAAAATGAAATTTTGCAAAGCATCAGTCTGACTTCACTTAATGAAAAAAAAAATCCTCTGTTTAAAGGAATTTTTTAAAAAAAATAGAAAAGAGTAAAGAGAAGAATAAATTGCAATAACTATCATAACTATGTTGAAGTCCCTACCTGTTGGGATTACTATAATTAACTAAACCACTTACACAGAGTAAGTACAAGTAGATACGAAATTATATGTCATTCTGGAAAGCAACTAGGCACAGTTGTCACAGTGAAGGTATCGGTACAGCTGCAGCAGGAGGAGATGAGCTCAACAGGAAACTGAATTTTACTGATCCACTGTGATCAGATGAAGACAGCAGCATCATACTAAAGAACGTGTCTTCACAGAATTATGAGCTAAACATTTGAGGAACAAACTGTCTGACGTCCTCTTCATCAAGCTGGATAAAATTCAGCATAATTGGAAGAAAACCAAAACCAAAGTATTAAAAAAAAAAGGAAACAAGCCCCACATGCACAATGTAGGAGGAGACTACTTGTTGACTTTTTGTTCTTGCAAAGTATTCTGCTTTAATTGGTCCCCATCTTCAAGAATCAGACTTGATTTTATCTTATTTTGCTTTTCTTTGAAATGAAACAGTGTATGTTAGCTTGGGACCAAAACATTAATGCTCCGGTCTTCTTGACCACTCTAGGCATCAGAAAGATTTGCTTCTCAACTATGGACCTCTGGTAGTTTAGCTCATAAATGGAAGCATCTGCAAAGACTTTATCTTCCTTTAGTCTCACTCATTGTCTGCACAGATATTTTGCTCCTCTTAACAGCTTTATTATTTAAGGGAAAAAACTGAGTCTGAGATGGAACTGTATTCCATCTGTAAGAGGAAGTGATATCATCCAGAACACATTTGGCCCTTTCAGGCACAAAGGAAAAGTGTCAGTTCATTCTAACTGTTACAGAACTTAGCAACTAAGCAAAAGGTTTTACTTTTAAATTCATCAAAGCTTTTTCAATGAAAACTCCTAGTTTTAGACACTAGTTTAGACCAACTGGGTATAGTAACAAGTCAGGTTTCCTTCGGTCCACACTAAAATGAAAAGTACTCACAGAAGAGCAAATAATGCTCCCTTTTTTAATAAACTCTCTCTACATTGTCCAGGAACATACAGAACAAAAATCCCACAGCCTGACGTGTATACTAGAAATATGAGCAAGCAGGGTAACATTTAGCCTATCACCATGCTATTTTTGAAACAGATTACACTGTGTATTTTCATAGATACTTCTTGAGTTACACATATTTCCAGAATATATCTAATACACCAATTTTCTCTTCCTAAAATGAAAGCAAAAATAAGAAATGTTCCTCTATGACTTTACCAGTATGAAGAAATTATGAGGTTATGATAGTATGAAAAACATAGCAGCAGTTTTGAAGACAACAGTTCAGAAGTGTATTGAAAAAAAGGAGTCCAGTCTCAGGCTAATACCTTAGAGCATTATGATTAAATAATAGTGAGGTTAAATGAGACTGAAATTGCTGGATTGATTTGACACCATCATTAACGGATACAGGACATGTACTAATCCGTTTATCGCAAAGATTTTTCTTAACCACTTACCATTCAGAATCTCCTAGTAGGCATTTTAACATTTTAAAGACAGTGGATTGGAATTGCATCTTGTAGAGAATACAACCATGTTCTACAACGATCATTATTATTCTGACGCTTTGGGAAACCCTGCAGAGTGGGAAACTTCAGATCTGCATTTTTAGGAGCCACTAGTTTCGCACTACAATTTGGGTTCCTCTTCCTTTGCTACTATTTTTTCTTCCTAAGCCAAAGGATAGATTTTATCAAAACAGGATGATATTTTGGAAGCTATCGGCATAGTGCATCCATGCACTTTATGTTCACAAATTCAGAGAGTTTGAAAGCCAGATGTTTAAGACTGATGACACATATTGCCTCATTTTTTCCAACCTGTTGACCAGCAGGAGTCTTACCCTTGACTTCAATCAGCTTTGAGTCAGCACCTCACCTTAGAGAGATGAGACCCTTTGTTGAGGAAATACTGCGCCTCCTCAATTCTCTAGATGCTACGTGTATCACTCCAGAACTCTGGCAAATATTGCTTTGTTGGGATTAGAGGAGGGAAGAAGAAAGACTGGAAGGGAGTTGTTCTGGTTTATTTCACTAAACTTTACAAAGAGATTTATTTTTTTTAATACAAGTGTGAAATATGCCAATACTTCAACTGAAAACACAAACCTAAACAATAATTGGAAAAAAACCCCAAACCATAAAACCAAAAAAACTTAAGAGGTCCAAATACTGCAAAAATCTAACAAGATTAGAAACCCTATTTCTACAGCGTGAAAAACATGCAAGCACACAGAATGAACCCGGTTTGGCCATGAATTTGGCATTCCCTATAGAAAAAACTGATCCTTCACACCATGTGCTCCTCACATTTCAGTTCACAGAAGAGTATTGGCAGGTTGTGGGCAAGAAGAAAATCTTTCTGAGGCGTTAGCCGACAAGACCCTCTAAAAATCACATTTTGAGGTTTGGAGGGACCAGAAACTGCTCTACACATAGTGGTAATTACAGAAAGCTTTCACTGATAAATACCAAGGAGATCCCAGATGAGGTAATGAGTGAGGATTTGGGCCATCTGCCCTTTCTGCTATTCTCAATTCATTATCTCTGCTCTGGACAAATCTTCTCCGGGGCCCTGACTGTTAAGCTAAAGGGTGAGCTCCTTTGCAGAGCTTACTGCATTTTGTCTCCAAAAAACTGCCAGTCAGTTACGTCTGGGAAACAGTCTGCTCTGCTAAAACTTATGTTCACCTTATTGCACAAACATTTACTTCTAGCCTATCATATGTTTAGTTCCGCCACTAAAACTAAACAAAGAGAGGGAGATGCAAGGAATTCCTTCCTCGAGAAAGGAATAGAAAAAGGAAGAAACAACAGTATGTTTTAATTTTTCCCTTCCTCTCTCGTATTTTTGCCAACCTGCTATTATCTAAGAAGTGTAATTTTTAGACAATTATTTCCAAACTAAGATGCAGATCACTAGATCACTCTCTAATCTCTGAAAAGGAGGGAGAAAAGAAAATAATCGTTAGCTTCATATATAAACCCCACACTTTTAATATCTCTGAATGCTTAAAATTTTTGCACGGCAATGTCCATGATTGCTCCATCTGTCAAAAAAAAAAAAAAAAGGTAGCATTCGCCCAGTCACAAACTAGCCACTACTTTCTTGGTACTGAAGAATGCTATAATCTAAAGCAATGAAATGGAGAAGCAAAGAGGTCAACAGCCTGAGCACCCTTGAACAAAAGTTCCCTTGGAGATGTCAGCTGCAATCTCATTTGTTTCCTCTAACACTTTCAGGTCCCCTTGCTCCTTTCTTTAAAGCTCCTAATTCAGTGGCTGACAAATGATCACTTTAAAAATCTCTGTACAGGAATAACCAAGTCTGAATATGTCCACTGAAGATCATTAAGCTCTCCACCATTTGGGTTGGGACCAGATTCTGTAAAAGTGCTTCTGGCCACACACAGACAAACACCCACAGAGACACAGTTTTCACCACCAGCTTCTCAAAGTTAAGACCAGTCTGAAGTTTCATATGTAGTATTTTCTCTCCCTAGAAACCTGTTAGTCAAGTAGACTATGCTGGACTAGACTTTTAAGGAAATCTACTCATTTGTTCTTACTTTCCTACAGCACGCTCCAATTCCTTCTTTCTTACAGTATCCTCAGAAAGTAGAAAAGGATATTGTCTTCTCCACATACAGAAGAATGGCTGTAAGTTTCAGATCTGTCGCAGTGCAGAAGGTCAGGAGGAGAGGAAAACTCAAACGGATGCAATGTCGAAGGCAGATTTCAGGAAAGGAGAAGAAATTTTACAAGATAAGGAAAAATTCCCTTCCCCCCCGAAGAATTGAGAACAGCCTTTTCCTTGTACATCCTGACTTGCTCAAGTTTGGTTTTGTTTTCACTAAAACCAAAATGAAGCTTTTTACCCTCTTGTAAGAGCTCTTTGGAAGTGCAAGGTCTAGAGACTGGGTCTCAAAGGCAGAATACCATCTTTGACTGTTTCAGAGAAAAAAAACAGCAGCAAAAAAAAGAACAAATGAGGCATGTGGTTCTGGAACAGCCTCCCTTTGGTGGGTCAGTTTTGGAAATGTAACCCTTTCCCACATGCGTGGATATCACTGAACACAGAAGTAAGCCCTACCACTGCCATTTAACTATTGTCTCAGAAGCTTTCAGTCCTGTAAATGTTTGTTTTCTGGGCACAGGACACATCAAATGGCACACCAGACTCCAAACACTTAAATATGTGGCTAGCTAAGCTTCCCTTCTTGGGTAAAACCAAGAATTCAAAACTATTATAATAAGCATTAAAATACACCAGGAGTCTCTATGATACTGAACATTCTTTCAAGGGAAAAGTAATAATTTCACCTCAGGATATATCGTACTTGATGAAAGATGCTCTTTCCTTTTGCTAAATAGGCAGCATACATTAACTGTAACTTTTGGAAAGCATTAACCTTAGCAACAGAAAGAGTTCATAATTAGGATGTCTGATGCATATTAAGAAAAAAAACATCAAAACAGTTAAAGAAAGCTGGCTCCTCAGAAGTGGATAATCACCCTTCAAAACGTTCTCTTACATGCATTCAAGGACACAAAAGTACAATTTGACAAGATGACTGTTAGACTGTACCATTTCCTCCTTACTTCTTCAGACCACTGGAAAAGACACACAGCTTGCATCATGAGCAGCACCAATGTGCCAGAGAAAGTAACAGGAGTATGTTAACTGACACAGTAGCAACACAAGAGCTCCTTAGTTTCCTGTTTGTTCTCCACTCCATCAGGTGCTCTCACAGTCACATCAAGATGATGATCCAGAACTGCAATGCAAGGGCATGCAAAACTCCCAGTCTGTGAAGGAAGAAACTACAGGATAATACACCCAAGTCTTTCTATTTTACTTTGGTCAAAGCAGTTAACGATATTGCAACAGCAGCACTTTCCACATCTTGTTGCTATGTGTAAGCTATTCACATCACCACACACGTTACCTTATTATATCTCAGTCATTTAAAAAGTGGAAAAAGCATACCACTACCATCCTCCTCAATGAAATGTATGCCTCCCAGGCATACATATTGCCTCAAGAGTTACCACTCGCACTCTTTTAAAGGAAAGAAAATATTGAGGCTTAGAAATATGTAGTTCTATATATCCAACAGTTTATTGGTGGTGTAAGTGGCATACCCTACTGAATCATGTAAACAAGCATGAGAGATTTGATCTCCTCACTTTTGAAGGCACCCCAGCTGGGGTTTTCCTCTCTCAGCCTATATATCATCCAGGTGACAGTGTGTGGCCACAGAAGCCCACAATAAATGCTAATGCACTTATCAAGGAGTTCCCCTCTGCTCTTCTGCAGACAAGAAATGTAGGAAGTAGTACAGAAAAGGCACACAGTAAGCCACATTAACCAGCTTCAAAGCTGTTCTACTTGTGTGGCTGAATGCATTCAGGGGAAAAAAATCACCATTTTCTCGCTTGCAAGGATTGCTCTCCTTCAGCAGTTTGCCAAGTGATTGCTTTCTAGTATCTATGCTTAAACCTACAGATGCCCTTCTTTGGAGTCATCGCCATTCTGTAAAGAATTAGTTCTGCTTAATAGCCGAACTGTTGCATGAGGAACATCCAGCAGAGTTTTGTGCTTTACAACATGAAGAGAAGGATCAGAACATCAGCAGGATCGTGCAACAGAAGAGCCATCCCTCACAACTATCCTAATTTGACATCCAAAAAAAACCCAACAAACAAGCCTACAAAGAAAAATAGAAATGGAAAGTTAATGATTGACTGCTATGATTCTAATGTTCCTCAAAGAATAAAACCAAAAATAACCGTGAAAATCTACTAATCGCTCAGTGCAACAGAGAAAAGACAATTTCAGCACTGTGCATCTTGATCAGTTGATTTCACTGCAGATGCAAGCAGAAGGGTAAGACCTCTATTTATTAGTCATATACCTTTAAAAATAAATAAACTCTATTCCTGGCTAAAATAAAACAAGACTCCAAGTAGAATGCAATACCCGCTCTTCACCTCACCCTGCCCACCTCATCAATCAGAGGAAGCGCATCCCAGACAGGAGCAGGGCCCCACACATTCCTCTGCCAGGCCGCCCACCCCTGCGCCTTCCCTCACATCTGGGGGGAGGCAGAGGAAGAGGTTTCATTTCATACAGTGGCAAACTGACACTATCCACATACGAGCAAGCGTAAGCTGATATGGCAGTGCTGTAAGTCTTCAGACTGTCAGAAACGCTATCCCTGAGAGATACGAGCACTCTCCATTTTTCGCTTTACAGTGTTTAAGAATCAGCATCCTAGGATGAAAGACAATTTCACTGCAAAATGCTAAGGAGAGGTGCTGGGAATTCAACTCCTCTCCAAATGTCAACATTTCGGTGTTCCCATGGGGAAAGGAAAGAAGAGATGCCTCCACTCTCAAGGGCCAAACGCCTGCAGCTCATTTCCCTGTCACCAAATGCTCCTCTACTGCATTACACAGCCCAGAGATGTCTCCCCAGTAACAATCTTTCTACAGATGGTACTAGCTAACAGTAACATTCTGAGTATCTTACACATTTGAGAGCAGCAGGGAGAAAAATTGAAACACACTTTGTACTAAAAAACAAAGTAGCAAAAGGTGCCGACAACACTGCTTATTTACTGAAGTTACTTAAAACTTCTAATCAGGTGTTTATTTGAAAATTTCTGGAGGCAGGAAAGGGGGAAGAGTTTAGGACTCTTGTAGCCTTCATGTAAAACAAATTGGAAGTGTAGCTTCCAGGTAAAAAAGCATATTGTCTTCAAGGTCACAGTAATCTGTATTTTTCCCCAAGTATCTCTCTCTCAATCCCTTCTGTGTCTGGAAAATATCCTGCAATTTTGTTCTGAATGCACCATAAAAGCCTTCATATCAAATGCAAACAGAAGAAATTTAAAAATTTTGTCTTCAGAGGAAGTCACGTTGCTATGGCTGTTGACTGCCTGGGTGGGAAGCAATAGTTGGATTTCCAGTTGGCCGAGTCATGGTGCAAGTAAATAACCATGTTCTACTAAGTAGATAATACCTCTGGTTATTAGTTTATTTACATTATCTAATACATAATAACAACTCATTTTCCTTTTCCATGATTTTCAGAAGCTCAAGGCCGTAAACCATGGCCACCAGGAAAGCTCTGAGGGAAGTGCTATCTGGAGCACAGAGAAGATGGAAGCCCCATCTCAGACATCATGCCCCAGCCTGAAACAAGCAAGCTCTGAGAAAGGGGACTGATCCCCAGGAAATGCAACGGCAGACATGAAAAGAACAGAACCAGGCCTCCATGAAAGAAGGAGGCCTATTCAACAGGTGGTGTACTTGTGACACATATGTAGAGGTGTACAACAGAGAGGAGTTAAGCAAGGTTACATTATTTCAGACTTCCATCCTCTCTTGTACTCTTAAGGTAGTTAAGCCACTCATCCAAATAAATACAAAATTCTCCCTTTTCCCTCAAACAGAGGGAGAGAAAAGAATACAACAGACCAAGCTTCCCTGTATTTTCTTCTAAATTATGCACTTGTACTTCCATGAACATAACTATAACACCTTGGCCCGACGCCAATCAGAAATCCCTCATAATGCGTTCGGTAAGCCAAATCAAAACAATACATAGCTTATAAGAGTGGGGTAAAGAAACTTGAAGGTCATATTTCATCTGCTGCAGCTCATGACGTTCAGTCAAACGGAGGCAGAAGGTTAACTGGCAGGATCTGCTCTTTAATGCCTGTTATTTCCAGTGGAAGAAGCTAAGCAACAACGATCTTTTCTTCATACTTCAGGAGGAGAATAAACAAAAAAATGCCAGTGCTAAGGGAACACTGCCCAGCCTAAAGGAAGATGGGACAGAAAAAGCTGGCAAGACGATGAAGAGGAAACACACTTCCCTAAGTGCAACTCAAAGCTAGTTTTTGGACACATTAATTACAAAATTGAAAACAGGATTTGAGTTTCATTAAGCATGGAAACACCTTCCTCTTATTTAAAACAATTATTCTAATACAGCAGATAAATGGACAGATAGCACTCTTGTGCATTTGGAAAACACTGGTTAGTACAACAAATCAGGTGAAAATTGTGACTGCATAGAAAATACTAGGTTCTACCTCAGTTTTACAGCTGCCAGTGTTGTCTGTAGCAAAGTAATTTATTAGTTTGATCCTGTAGAACTTATTCTCAGTTTTCTCCAAATCTAAAGCAAACAGAGGTAACACTAACCTTTTACTCTAGGCATTTCTGGATTGCTTAACACCATGTATGAGTGATAGTGGAAGCACTAATATTCACATATCATACACATTAAAACAAAGAATGATATTAATAGAAATTAAAATCCTTAACTCACTGTCATAACAACTAATCACAAAAATCTGTGGATTTGTTGGCAAAAACGGTGCAGTGGAGGAATCATAGAAAGGAGGGGGTAACAAAAAAAAAAAAAGAAGAGGAAAAAACCCACAAACCAGTCCTATTGCACTGATGGAATTGAAATGATCTGCCCCTCTTCATGAGCACCACACTGCGCTGATAAAACTAAATCTCTCTTTGATTGAAGGCCGAATTAAAACGGAGCAATGCAGGAACTCTTCTGACCCAAAAGTAATCCACTCAATCATATAATGCATCCCCTTCCTTTTAGTAAAATGAATAGCCCTCCATAGAACCTTTTTCTTCCTTGACAAGTCCTTGACAGAAGAATGTGAATCTGGACAGTTGAATGAATCAATCACCAGCTGCTAGTCTAGGGCCAAGATGGTGAGCCAAGGGGCCTGCCAGAGTTCACTGACCACTGGTCAAAACAGGACAAAGGCTTTGCCTCTATGAATAGCCCGTTTCTGGGATCCAAAGGTCACTTAGCTGCCTTGGAAACGGTCCTCTTTGGTTATTTAAAGTTCTCAGGCTATTCTGCCACAGATATTATTGTTTCAGGTGGTCACCATCTTTCCTCCTCATGAGTTCATGAAAGGCCGGGCAACCATTATTTAGGTAAATGCAAGACAATGGTGAGCATGGCAGCAACTAAATAGTGACGAAAGGAACAATTAAAAAAAGTACAAACAACGCTTTACATTTCCTCCTAACTGCAGCTCCTGAACATGCCTGTGCAAAACACCTTCAGAGAAAGAAAGTCCTGGCACCCAATGGGCCAGATCCCTGACAGGATCCAGGCATGTACCTTGCACTGAAGGAATGAGGTGTTGAGTACCTGACTGCCTTTAAGATTCTTTATATAAATGTGTCAAGAAAAAGAACAAAAAAAGGGTACTGGGGCTTTTCTCTCATCATGACTGCTGAGCTGTATTTCCAGAAAGCTGCCCTATGGCTCAATGCAAGACCTGTAGCCTAACAAGTAGGTGCTACTCTAGGCTATGTACTGAAGTAAATACCTGAGAAAAGAGACAGACCAGATGCATTGCATACATCATTCGATCAATTAAGCTAACCCCTAAACTTTCCCAGAAACACAGCATTCAGTATATCTGACTCTTACATGTGTATATATACACATAAGATGAAAATTTCCAAACCCAAATGCCCAAAAGTTAGGAAACTGAAGAAATAAAGCTACTCATGTAACTGATTTGCTGTTTATACACGTTTTAGGAAACAATCCAACTGCACAATCACACGTCTCCACTATTCACAGCACCAAATGAATGGTGCTTACACAATAAGCATCTATTCGATATTTTGTTTTCTCTGTTCAAGATGTGGCCTGATTCCTTACTTATTACCCTCTAGTAAGCACTGTCCTGAAGACAGTTAGTAACTTCCTTATGGACTTTTCTGCAGTGCTTTGCACTACAGTTCTTCATAAATGTTAATGCATCTACTCTCACAATACCTCAAGATAATGTTTTACTATTATTCTAATTTTACTGTTGGGTATGGATAAACAATTGGATGGTGACTCAAAATATTCACAAAATTTAGATGCCCAAGATAAGGCACTGATCTCACAGCACTCTATGTGTTGCTACCACAGCTCTCCCAACTTGTTGCAGCTCCGGTTGATGAAACCTCAGAAACTCGTATCAAATGCTGAGACCTTAAGAAACACGTAACCACAGACTTCCCATGAAAAGACAAGCTGACTCGTGTCACATATGGCAGAAGCTTCTGGCTGAAACAGTGATGTGATTTCAACCCTCCAGAGCTCCCTTGACTGGGAGCTTATTCTTCATCTTTCTGAAGTTCCCAAGTGAGGTCCAGGACTCCTGGGTCCACATTTCATATCTTGAAAGATCAGCTGATCCAGAGTCATTCTCAGTTCTCTCCCACTCACAGCCTGTACCCATGGCAGTCACCAAACCCAACCAACCCCAGGCCTCACTCCACAAGCCTTTCCTTAGTACTAGCAGCTTCCTACCCCTCCTAACCTCTAGACACAAGATCACTCACACCTCACACACTTCTGCTCCCAAACTTCCTCTCCAGGTAATTAGACCATTGTTTTCACTTTGGATTTCAATACCAGCTGGTTTCTCCAGGCAGTGTTAGATCACACTTTAACTCCTCATTAATTCAGAACAGGAAAAAAAGGCAAGTCCACAGCTGCCTGGGACTGCTTAGAGGGAAAGCCCAGCTCAGTGCTCACAAGCAACATGATCAGCACAAACAGCATCTTCCATGCTTCTAGCTAGTTGAGTAAGTCTGTGCTGACCAAATTTACAAATAGGAACAGCAAAAGCTACTTCCAGACACAAAGACCGCTTCCCCAACAAATCCCACATCTCTGTTCGCTAAGTAGACACTCCCAAGCTATGCTAACGAAAAACAAAAATATGGAAAAAGCAGTTTCATCTTAGATTTGTTCTAAGGAACAGGATAAACAGTCCTGCAGAAGTATACTGTATTAAATAAAAAATAAGCAAAATTAAAGCAGAGAGATGGATACTAACATGATACATTTCTGTTCAAAAGGTTAACACATCAGAAACTTAGCAACTACAGTCCTGTAATATAAATTTTTGGTAAATTTAACAGTAGAGTACTATCAACCCCCTTAAAATAAGATCACCCTTTGCACAAAACAATAGAGCAGAAGACAGGTCTACCTCTGGCATTTTTTTGCAAGTCATGATTAAAAACATCAACAAGCTTCATTCTCTACTAGGCAAAAAATAAAGTTCAGCATCTAATTCTCTTTCTTGGGGTTGGTGATGAGAAGACTTTTTACCTCTTATCAGAAAATCACGGTTTGGTTTTTTTTCCCATTGATACAACTCTAGGTTCTGCTATACGTTCAGCAACAGCGCTGCTAGAAGAACCATAGCCAGGCCCCACCAACAATTCAAACCTATTCTGCCTGATCTAGTACAAACATTTTGATGATTTTAAATCAAAATAATACCCAAGTTACCTTCACATTATTGTTTCTTGAGATGGTCAAAGCTAATCAACATTAGTAGCTGCTAAAAAGTGAAGACAAACTCTTCCCAGGTAGCCCCAAATCCCCACTACTCTAATCTACCTACCTCCAGCCATCTCTAGCACTTGTTAAATAACACAGAAAGCCAGTTCAAATCATCACAGCTACTTGCATTAGTTAGATATCTATCTAGCTAATAAACAAACAAACAGTATTTTTTATGCCAAGTTATCAAGCAGATGAACACGACAGACTGCACAAGGGATATGACTTTAACTGTATCCTGTTCTACATTTCCAAAATTTCAGAACTAGTGTCGGTCACTTTATTTTTAAAGCATGAATTATTCTTCTGTTTTTGCAAACTAGAGGACTGATTAAACATCTTTATAATCCACTGCAATTTATTTTTAATAGCTTTATGTTTATGTTATCAGTGAACATTGGTATCCAGTATACACCAAAAATCCCAGAGGCTACTACTAATGAAGGGCATTCAAGAAACTGTCAACATTATAAACATTCATCTAAACACAAAGCACAGCTTTTCAGTGTGCTTCAGTCTCTCAGCAGGTTCCTCTTCCAGTACAGCCTCTGGTGCACAAAGTGTAATATGCCCTTGACACAGCTCGAAAAGAAAAGAAATACTGTCTCCAAACTGAGGTGTAACAAAATTCCTCACCAGAAATGTTTACGATATTCTTGAAAATGATCACTTTCATTGAAATGTCTGACCATAAAAAAGCCAAATATGCTACCACATATCTCAGAATAATAACTATTAGTGGCTTAGATATGTCCCCTTTTGTGCAGAGATATAGTTTCCTGCAGTTACTTTATGATAGATAGTATAGGTTGCTTTTTTTAGTGTGCATAGTTTTTATTATTATTGTTTATTTATCTTAAACTAAATCATGAAAAAACACTCACTTTATTGGGGGGGAAGGGAAGAATAAAGCGCCGTGTGGATTTCAGGGATTCACCATCTGAAAGCTTTTATTCTTCAACAGTGAAGGAAAGTTATGACCTTTGACATGTGGCCATGGTGCCAAAGAAACTGCTCATAAATGTGTGTCAGTAAAGAAGCAGAAATCAATAAATTCATTTAATCCAGTGAACTAGTATGTAGTGAGACACAATATATTTTAAAGGGCCAACTGCTCTCCTCTTTCTCTCAAAAGACAAAAATTTTACATAACGAATTTTTGGTTATTCAATCTTTGGAAGTTTTTACAATCTGAACATTGTCTTTGACCCATTAATAAATATTTTAGTCAGTTACACCACAACTTGTTAGAACACTCATTCATGTCTGAAAGATGCCTGATACAGTTGGATTCAGGTAGCACAATAGGAACACTAGCAGGTGGGCAGATATCCTATTAACAACCTTGCCATTGTTAAAGGTAGCTATCCACAGGAATCAAACACATGCAGGCATTAGAAGTGCATATTTTTTTCCACATCGGGTGCTCAAGAGCAGAACAAATGAGATATTGGTCATAATTCCAAACACAGTAATTTTAAAAGACCAAATAAAGCTTTGCTCTACAACATATATTGTAAAGGCTTCCAACAAAGCGTATTTGGGCATCTACCACATATTTTATGAGAATCAGCAATAAGAAACATCAAGTAAAAATGATGACCATTAAAATCAAGTATTAAATGCCATGTGCTGGGAATGTCACAAAACTCCCATCAATGCTACCAAGAATTCAAAAGTTAATTTCTTGTACACTGTATCCATGCTTACCTCTTCTATTGTTTAGTAAATCAAACAACTTCAAACACTAGAAAACATAATTATTGCTAGAAATACATTTCACACCCTTAAAAAAAAATCTTCACTCTGAAACAAAGAAAAAAAATTCTAATGAGAAAGAAAACAAAAAATCCCCATACTCAGTTTTGCCTCCACTTCTTAAATGAAATACTGATTTCTGAATATTTATGTATGTATGAATTTGTATGTACCTGTTCCATGAGCCACAGGGCACTGTGGATTTGTGTTATGATCATTTTTACAACAGTTTGGTTGTGTGATAAAATTGAGCTGCCTTCCTGGCACAGACTGGCGGAATTAATAAAAGCAGTATCCACTTTCAACCTCTGCTGAAGATCAATGATAAATCTGCTTGCAAACTGTGGGCCAAGGGGTTTTTTGCATGCATAAGCATTAAAAGCAAGATGAAAAAAGAGCGGTCCCTTACACTTTTGGGGGAGCGAGTGGGGGAAGGATGTTTCACCCGTGTAATTTGGGACACGCTATGTACAAAGTTTCTCTCTCCTCAGGCAAAATGATAGAGTCGTGCCAAAACTCCCAGAGAATATTTCCAGTTACCATCAATTTGCCGGATGTCACAGACAAGTTTAATGAACAAAATGATAAATGTCTGCCAATGGCTTCATAAAGTCAATGAAGTCTCGTTACCAAGAACACACATAACGCATTGCTCTGCCTGAGGCACGTTACAGTTATTAGAGGTTTACTAGAGATCTTGATCTGAATGTTGAAATGGTAATTTAACAATGTATACTAGTTAATTTGCTGATAAGTTACCTGAACGACTATTAATATGCTGAAGAGTGTGCAGGAGTAAGCAAAAAAAAAAAAAATTTAATAGTCTTCTGCATGTTCAAAGACCTTAAGATTAATTTGAAAGTTTCTTTCAAAAGAACAGCCTATTTGATAACTTCCAGTTGTAACAAGTGATAAAACAAAAAACAATATTATACTGAGCTGGTTTTGCTATACATTGCAATGTACAATCAAAACAATTTTTTGTTAATCATAATTATTATCTGATTTTGAAGTGACAAGCAGACCACTTGAGACAAGAAATTACACTTCTGTCAAATCATGTTTACCTCATCTAAATTTGGGGTCAAAACTGACCTCAAAGTATCTTATGACACTTCCCTCCTTTGCCACAGCTGTGAAAATAAGCTCCACTGGAAAACAGTACGTCCTTCCAGCCATCAGACAGGAGTAAGAAACTGGGGAGGGGTGTCATCAGAAGCAGTTCTGCAAATCCAAAACAATGATATAGCATATACTTGACAATTTATAAAGAGAAAAAAGGAAAAAAACAACTGACTATATGTAGCAAAACCAGCCTGCACCTGACACTAGAAAAAAGACTGGGAACATGGGAGAAGACACAGATTCTGAGAAATTTTTGAATATTAGAACAGATCAGCAAATAAAAGGAAAGCTTGTCTATTTGATACTTTTTACTCTTGAATAGATTGCTCCGAGAAGTGGTGGATGCCCCCTCCCTGGAAATGTTCAAGGCCGGGTGGGATGAGGCCTTGAGCAACCTGGTCTAGTTAAGGGCACTCCTGCCCACAGCAGGGAGGTTGGATTAGATGATCTCTAAGGTCTCTTCCAACCTAAGATATTCTATGATTCTATTTTAAGGTGTACAGGAAGTGAGTGTTTCTCAGTACAGCTTAAAAGGACTGACAATCCCACTTTGTAAACAGGCTGATAGATGACTTGTGTGATTTTAATGGGAGAAGGCTGACAATTGTTACTTAGCATGAGAAACTCATACTGCAAAGGTTGATGAGCTAGAGATAAGTAAATTATTTTTCTAATCCTGTTTTATCTTGGTTTGTCTTTAATCCGAAATGACTCAAAGGAGAAGAATTAAAAAACCAACTCCAAATCCTCCTGACTGGAAGATTCAGAAATATCTTTGGTGTAACACAAGATTTTAAAAGTGAGTCAAGTGTATCTGCCAGGGTGTCCAAAGATGAGCTAGTACACATACGGTAAAATTACATCGATCAATTAAAAATCTAACATTTATTTCTACTTTTACAATCCTATCAATTTGCAGCGATACCATTAAAGAAATGAAGGTTTTGCATAAGAAATTCTGATCTGCTGACATGAGAACCATGTGATCAATCAATGTGAATAGGATTATCCGAAGATGCTAAAAGTCAAATATGAAGATACAGTTGCTTCTGTTCACATAATCCCCTCCAGTTTCCAACATTCATGCATCACTATACACAGGATATACTTCACCAACTGTAAAGACTTGGTTTAACTGTCACCTTTCTATGCATTAAAAGAACACCAGATGACATGTTTAATGCTTGTAATAACTTTTATGTATCCCTTACCCCTGGTCAATCAGGTGATTATTTCTTTCAAAACTGTCTCTCATATGCAAATAATTTCAAAATGGATCTACTGCACCTCAGAGCTAAAGTGTAAGTTTCCATCACAAATACTTCTGAGACAAGGTAAATCGTTGCTATTATTAAATTAAAAATCATAATGTGAGCATGTGCTTAGCCTAAAGGACTATGACGAGGTAAGTTTTGCTGGTTTTCCATCAATGTACCACTCAGTGTAGCTTCTAGTTACTTTTTTCCTTTCTACATTACCACATCACTCCCACCTAAAGCTGTGATTCAGAAAAGCTTGCCAATTTTGGACAGAACTGTAAACTTGCACAGAATGGACAGGTTTCTAGAAGGAGCTGGGACAGATTGCACCACATGTTCCGTGAGTCTCGCAAGCCTCCACACCCATGACTGCAGGAAACTATTTAATGAGGTTCAACCTCTTTTCTAGTTTTATAACGCAAGTTCTTGTCCCTTCTTAATTTTGCTAGAACTTTGCAATCACTGCATTTCCATTTATTTCATATTCCCGAAGTCATTCCTTTCCTTAAAACTTTGCCTACATGCAGAAACAGCTTCATAAGATCATTTTCAAATAATTTATGGGAATAACTGTGTATTATTATTGCTTTAGTCAGAGGAGGAAATCAGATTATACATACATAAACCCAACAATTACAGAAGACTAAAATCATTGCACTTCTTACTAACATTACCCATTCGCAGTGGCTAAGTCCCCAGTTACACTTCCAGAGAGAGCGAAGTAGTATCGTGGTACGTTGCAACTTTTGCCTCGAATTAAGGATTAAATTCTGATAACAACATTAGGTGTAAAGCTTGCTCAGCCTACTCAGGCAATACCCTGAGCACTGCAAGAGTTTTAAAAGCTTTAAGCGTTAGAGTGGTAACCCTGCAATCTTCACCCCTCAAAATATAAAGATTGCACATTCTGCTATTTTTCAGTTGTGCTACTGAGAATCTAAGTGAACTTCATGAACACACAGCAGACCTATGTGATTCGAGGGGGAATAATACCTATTCCCCCAAGCTGCAGATGCACTGGTGTGTCAGAAACCTCCTACCAGAAGCCCACAGAGACAGGTAATTGACAAACAAGCACTTTGAAACAAGGTCTCGACATGGTAACTGTATAATCCAGATGCCACTTGGTCTGTTTTGCCTTCATGAGCACTCATGTTGTTAAAAAAAACCCCTCAACCTTACCTAAAAAACTCATGTAAAGAGATCAAATCTGGTTTCATTGAAAAAAAAAACCAAAACCAAACACTCCAACAAGAGTAACTGTTGAGAGTCATGAAACAAGCAAAAGCAGTAAAGAAAATCTGTCTAGAAGTGCTTACTTACATTTTGCTCTAATACAGTAGGAAGACCAGCTCCCTCCAAAACTTTATTATGCAGAAAATAAACAGCACAGGAGATTACAATAATTCCGTAAGTAAGTCTCACACAAACCCTTCACACTCTGGTGGTTTCACAACGATCTCCTTCCTAAGTCTTCTGTTTATCCCCATCTATTAACAAAGTAACAATTTCATCCATATAAACAGGAAGAAAAAGTTTCTACCACAGCTGTAGGCTTTTGGAAGTCTGCCAGGTAGATTTCTAACTCCTAACACAGATCATCTAGCATGGGAGGTTTTTTTCACCTCTGAATCAATTCTTGAGACAACTTTAAAATGTAGATGCTGCTTAAAATGCTGCTGCCTAAAAGCTACATAGAGGTTGACCCTAGTAACTAACGCGGACCATACAACTCACATTTACTCAACAAAATGTGGAGACTTGACATTGTTGATTACTTTTTCACTTAGGTGGTGATTACCAGTTATAAAGACTGGAAGTAATCAATCCCAATTTAACAGCTGGGCCTATTGATGAAACAAAAAAAATGCAAAACTAAACAAAAGACTATATCCACAGTTTTGCAGATAAGATGTGGAAAAACACAAAATTCTAAGGAAAACACATAAAAACTACACAGAAACTTGACCAACAACAATAATTAACATATTTCTGTAGGAAAATGCTTAGTAACTTTTAAATTCTTCCTCCAAGATTCTCTTTTGTCATTGTCTTAAATTGTTCTGCACACCATCAATAGCCACAGCTGTTAAATTGTGAAGACGTGACAACAAGTCTCTAGGCAGACAACTGCTCAGAGTGAGATCCTTTTCTTTAGGATAATCGGAGCCGGCTGACAAAAGGGGGCCTTACTGAATGCCCTTTCAACAATTTCTACACCAAGAAATGCAGAGAGAGGGAGGGGGAAGAAAGGGCGCGGTGGGGGGGGAGCACCACACTGCAAGAACAGAACAACATCCTTTGCTGCAAGTAGAAAAGAAGTCTCAACAGTTGAGTGCACATATCGCAGGTAGAACCTGCACCAGGTAAGAACCAAGTGTCACAGCCCTGAACAACTTCGAGCCTGGAATCGTATTGTCCTTCAAGGCTTCTCACATAGATGAAGGTTTTACTAGCTACAGAGTACGCTGCCACTAAGGCTGAGCTTTTCTTTAAAAAGAAGCTGGTAAAAACTTTACACATTATTAAGTTACGGTCATAAAAACTAGTAAAAAAAACATAACGGCTTTGGCCTTACTAGCTAAGAATAAAACAAGGGCATGAAATGCCTCCCTTTGGCATTATGCTTGACACAAATTTGAAACTGAGGTGTTGAGGAAACCCATAAAAAGGTCACTTCTCTAGTAATGTGGTAGTGGAAACAAACACTCTTCATGTGCATTAAGTAAAGTTTTATACCTTTTTCTCTCCTGGCAACAATATAAAAGCCCATCCTTTAGTCTGTGGAAGAGCTCTTACAAGTGCAGAGCAGTCATTACTGACAGAAAGAATAGCAAATGCCTTACTGCCAAAAAAAAAAAAAGCTATTAAAAAGTAACTAGTGGTTATATCACAAAAGGATGCTGACAATTTATTCTGGTCAAAAGATATCTAGTTCTAGAGGAAAATTCTACAAGAAGAAGAGTTAAGATGGAAAATATTTCTCTGTTTTCTTACTTCTCCAACGTACCTCAGCTAAAGAACAAAAATCTTACTGCTCTTTTTCACTGCTATCAATTGACTTTGCCAACTGAAAAATTAAATGTCTTCCTCCTTCCTTAAATACTGGAATTTAAATGCACTAAGGATCAGCCATGTGTATTCTCAGCTTAGAAATGGATTCTCCTCTCAGGACATTCAAATAAACTAATCAAAGCAATAGCAATAAGGCATGAAATAGCAGATTCCATGCAAAATGAAAACTATGTTGTTAGATCACCGTTATTAATTCCTTCATTTGAGGAAAAATACTAAATTTAATTTAAAAAAAAAAACTATCAGCAGAAGGGCAAAATTTTCACCTACACACAAGTTCCATAAAGGCTGCAGTTTGATGAATACTTATATTTGTGTCAGTCTTAGTTGCAGTAGCCCTCCTCTGTCCCCACTAAGCCTTCCCACCTCCACGTCATTCCTCTCAGTTACACCAGCAGCTCCTCAACAAATGGCATTAGGGAACTAATTTGGGTTAAACACCATCTTTTGCTTTAATTCTATTATTTTAACCCAGATCAGTTCCCTGTTCAGTTAGACGCACATGCAGCTGTGCCCACACAAGAAAGGGCACAATGCAGAAGCGGGAACAAACAGCTGGAACTGTAAAGAAAACACGATTCACAGTACAGAATAAGGCTCTGCTGGATGCACTCCTAAGTGCAAATACCTAAAAGCAGAGCAAAAGACGTTGTTAGGATATTGAAACATAAATATTGTCAATTATTGGCAGGGCAGTGGGACCAGAAGTCACATCATTGCCACAGCAGGTAAGCAAAATTACCAACTCTCCACAGGTACAACCTGCTATGCGTAAAAAGTGCAGCGTTTCACAAGCTGCAGGGCAGCATGCACACGCAGCTCCCCTCCAGGAGCATGTTCCCAGAAACGTTCTGCTTGCATAACCTTTCACTCTTGTGAAATTTAGAAACCTGTACACAAATGAATTGGGCTTTCATTTTCTGTAGTTCACAAATGTTAAAACCAATTCAGCCAAGTTTCAAAAGAAGACACGGTTATCTGGGAATGCTCCTACCCAGCTGTATATACCCTATTCAAACACCTTAAGACTTCAGTTTCCCCATTTTTTGAAAACGAGATAAACAACGAGCATCCTGTCCAATCACTGCCCAGAGGCCAGGTTTCTAGCTTCAGAACATGATCCACCTTCTCCAGTTTTTCTTAACACTGTCTTAATGAAAGTCTAACTTTATTTTCAGTCAGAATCTTAGTTAACCATGGTTAAACAGTCACAATTTAAAAATGCAGGAATACAAATATCTCAGCTTGTTTATTTTTGGCTGATTCAAAGCTGTACCAAAAGCGCTTAGCCTTTCTCCACAGTCTACATTCCTTTTAAATTCTGTTAAAACAGATCTCTCAGTAGCAGTGACAGAAGTATGTTGAATTTTGAGTAATTTGTACTCTTCACTCCTAGCATTTTAGCCCCACGTTACCTCACAAAGAACCACACAGGAACCTCCTCCTCTCCCCTCCACACCAATTAGCCTGCTTTGGAAGCAACTACAAGCATCTACCAAAACTAGTATTTATTTTTACCTAAGCAATCCCTTAGCATCACAGTTGCCTTGAAAAAAAGTAGGGGGATCTCACCAAAAAAAAGCCCTAAATTAGTCAAATTCTTTTGTGCATGGATGAACAACAGGAAAGCAAAGCCTTGGGGCCTCTGGGGAGGAACCCAGTCCCTGCAGACCTACTCTGATGTGCTCAGGAGATAAGGCTCCATAGTGACACTTAAGGAAAGGCCTGCTCACATTTGAATTTCTGCATTCCTCAAGAACAATTCATGGCAATCACTAACTTTGCAGAGGAGCTACATGAAAGCTTTGGCCAATGAATGAGGGTCATCTGCTCTTTATCACAAGGGTAAACCTCATCCTGGCCAGTTTCTAACCTTTTAACCCTGTGAATTCTTAATTTGCACATGAATAATGGAATTCTTGCCAAGAGTGCAACCTTCAGCTTCCAGTTCCTAACTTTAGAAACCAAGACCTGATCTCCTTGTGTGTTCAAATCTTAAACTCTTGGACAGATTAAAGTTTTTGATTTCCAAATGCAACACTAAACATTACAATTCCGAAGCAAAAAGATAAGCTTACTGGCAAAAGCTCTGACCAGGCAAAGTAAAAGAACATCCTTGCACCCTGCTGCTACCAGTGACTGAAGAGAGCACTTGCTTTTTTTCCTCCAAGAAAAAGAATGCCCATTTAATGCCTATTCTCCACCTGTTTAATAAATATAGTTCCTTCTGTACCCTGACCACAAGGTAATTTGCCTTCGCAGCAACTGACAACTACTTCTAAACAAAACCATAAGCCTACAAAATCCCCCACAAGATTTTAACTGATTTCACTTAAAATGTCTGCAAAGTTCAATCAACTTGTGATAGCAGGCAGAAACACTGTAAAAAAAAAGATATAAAAAACAATTTTGCATGTGTTTTATGGGCTTCAAAATACAATATTAATTATTGTCTTATTTCACAGCTTTACAGCAGAGATGACATTCTGAAACCAGTCAGATTAGAATATGACTAAGAAGAAGAGACTGCTGCATAGGATAACTTCATGTTTGGCCACTAGTTAACCACTTAATCGCTAAGTCAACAACACCTACTGTGATAATTATGGATCCACTATCTTTTCCCGTTTTCTCCAGCAGCCATAGGAAGCCTTTCATGTATTCAGAGAAGAAAAAGAAACCTTTTGTCACAATCTTACAGGGGAGGGAAGGCGGAAAAAAAAAAAAGTTGTAAAACAAGAGTCTGACTCCAATCTCTTGCAATCTCTTGGTTCACAACTCTTCCTTGGTGAAAATCTCTCATTATCAAAAAATAAAACGAAATTTAATCATAATTTTGGATGAAATAACATGCATGCAAGAAACAAACATCCACAGAAGTTCAGTACTATCTAAATAAAACCAGACACTACAGGTTTATTACCGGGTTGTACCACTACAGTGCTAGCCCAGAAGTTCTCTGCTAACGAGTGCAGAGCTCACCTCACAATGTCTCACATTTAAAATGGCCCTGAATGTTCCACAGTCCTGCACAGCCAGTTCTTTGCTTTATATTTACCAACAGCAAAAAATTTCTATCCTCTTAAGAAAGGTTTTCTTCAATCTGCTTATTAGTGGTGCTGACACTCTGAAGCCTAATTATATGAATTTAAATGTCAACACCATTAATACTTTTCACCATTTTATCAAAAGTAGCTGAGAACTGCTTTGTCTATTTATCCTGTATGTAAATTGCCATGATACAAATTAGTAAGTAGCCAGGATTTTTAAATCAAGAGTTCACAGATTAGCCTCCTAAAACCCCTGAAAAACTCATCGCTTACTTGAAGCCACCTGTTTCCAGGCTAGTTTTTAACTGCCCTGTGCTCTGGCCCACTGAACAAGGTATTTCACACCTTCCCGGAGGATCTTATGGACAGTTTCTATAATCAGTTCAGAAGTATGCATTAACCTTCAGAGAGTTTTTTGATAAAAGCTAATGTGCCAATTGTATTACCAGTTTCAGATTGAATTTGATAAAATGTGCAATTTACAACAATGCCAAGTTTCCATAGAGGCATTAGCACCAGTTCTGTACAACTTGCTACTAAGAACAGGGTTGAAGAGGTCAAAGGGAGCCTTTTCCTATTAGATTAAGTTCATCAGTTAAGTCCTATTACAGAGGGAACATGAGAAGACAATATAAACTGTGTACTCTCAGTGTTACACTTCTTCTGAAACGACTCCATGTACTTTTAGAAACTAAAAAAAACCCGACATATAATGTTGTAGAAGCAGCTTACTGTCAAAGCTCTGGACTTGCATGGAAAAAGGCACAGCATTCAGTCTCCAACATACATCTCTTGCTCAGTGCCTTTAAAGATGTTAGGAAAACAGAGGGCAACACACATCCAGGGTCAGACACTTAGACACAACTACTTCTTTCACCATTCATCCACTAGTAAGGAGTCACCCTAGAAACATGACTCCCTTCCTAGGGGGACCACATAACAGGCCCTTACAGTCAGTTTGAGGACCCTGAAGCAGTTCCAAAAGGGACAGCACTTGCATCTGCCTGGCTGAATACACGTGTCAGAAAAGCAAGGGCTTGGTAATACAACCCTCTCAGCTGCCCAGAAAACCTTTCGCCTCTTTCCTCTCCAGAGACAGCCATCTCTATTACTGTTCTGCCCAGACCCAAGACAGCACAGCATTAACGTTGAGATATTGAACAAGAATAGGAGTTTTTTTTTTATCAGATTTGTAGATAATCCTTGCCTGAACAGCACTTGGGAAACAAGATGTGGGACTTCTGTAGCGTATTGCCAGCATGGCTCTGCATCACCACCTGCTCTGGAGACAAGTGACCCACGAGCCACTCAGACAAGGCACCACTGCCCAAGGGTTTTCATAGGTGGCTGTGCTGCTCCTGCCACACCAAGGGACTTGAGAAAGGGCCACCACAAGTTTTGCTCATAATCTTCAAGCATTTAAAAAGAGGCAGCTCTTGCAGAATCAAATTACTCTTTGTTTTGCAATTTGTCTTTTCAGGTACACAGAACGATAGGGCGTTGTGTGCTGTTCAGGGAACTGTGGTTACAAACTGAGGAGCAAATTTATTAATGAACAAGAACTTGAACTTACTTGCTAGTGTGAGATGGCTTTTTTGACTGAGAATGGCCCCATATTTGTTCAGAGCTAAGCACTGGTAAAATCCTTCGTCAGACGGCTCTCCTTTCTTTCCTTCCACCTCACTGATATACAACGAGCCATTGGATAAAGTATAGATCCGCTCATTTTCAGACACTTTGCCTCCATTTTTCAGCCATGTAATAGATATAGGAGCTTCACCACGGGCCTGGCAGTCTAAAACCACCGGATCCTTCCTTGAGACGGTAACGTCCTGAGGCTCTTTCACAAAAAAGAGTTCACTAAAGCACCACACTCCTGAGAGGAAAAAAAAAAATAAAATTTTGCCTGTAAGCACAGACGTGCAAGTTACCCAACGCCCCTGTGAGCTGGAGTCACCTTGCTGAACCCACAACACGAGCTCAAACCACCGTTATTAGAGACTGCGAGGTCTGCGAGCCCTTTCAACCCGGGAAACTCTGGGAAAACTGCGGTACCGACTCCAGGCGGAGCA
>NW_009702666.1:0-1044 GCF_000703405.1 Apaloderma vittatum
CCTACGGATGCTACAGCTGCGGCGAGGGCGGGGACCCCGACGTGCACCCCCTCCGCATGCCATCGCGGGGGCACCCGCATGCGCAGGGACCCGTGCATGGCAATGCTCTCCTGGCACCCGTGAAATGCAACCCGGGACCGTCTGAGCCAGCTCCCCGCACCCAGGGACGTTTGGCATCGGTGGTGTGTGGGGCTGAGGCACTTCCAGCCCCACCACATTGCGCAGAAACCATAAATAATTTAGTTGCTCACAAATACCCTGTCCATCCTCGCCAAAGGTCTGGAGGGGAACCCAGGGAGGGCTGACAGCTGCTCCCTGGCCCCAGTGCCGCTCCGCAGGCTTGCCTGGCCCCAGGGCTTGCCAGTGCAGGCAGGAGGGGAACAGATTGTCTGCAAAAAAGCACATCAATCCCCGAGCAGCAGCTCAGAGCAGAATCTCCTGGGGATGATACCCTCTTTGCTGAGCCTGCTGGGAGGGTTTAGAGCACAGCACATCCCCGGCACAGCTCCTCTGGGGTCTGGTAGCATGGGTACTCACGCTGGGTTGAGTGCACAGCCTGTCTCCCACCAGGCTGAGATGAGCAAGAGATGGCCTCAGCAAGCCCTGGACCAAGCTCGTATCCTCCTTGGCACAGGTGAAATAAATACTCTCTAAGCAGCAGCTCACCTGCTGCACCCTTTCCTGCTAATTGCAGTGTTCTCGCTTCACACTGATGTGCTTGATAAGATTAGTGATTACAGAAATCTCATATGGCAATTGGATGGAATTGGGAGCTGTGTGAGGGAAATTGGACTGAGCTATGAATAGGAATTAATTATAACCTGGCAGCCGTGAGATCGGAGGTTTTGAATGTATATTTTTATGTATTGGCCAGTGCAACCTCTGGCTCTCACAGGTGCGAGGGGTGCTGAGGGCTTCACCCACAGCTCACTGCCGGCCGGGCAGTCACGGGGCACGGGCAGGGGATGTTAGTGTGGTGGGCCCCAGGCTGGACCCCCGGCACTTGCCGGCACAGAGGAGCACGGCCGGCGGCATCTCTGCGGT
>NW_009702667.1:0-250 GCF_000703405.1 Apaloderma vittatum
TAAAGGCAGGGAAATGCCCCGTTGTTTCTGTGCTGCAGGATCAGCTTTGGGAAGGGGGGGTGGCTGGCTTTTGTGCTTTGCTGGGTTTTCTTTTGCAGGGCCCCTTGGCTCTAGGGTGGTGATCCAACAAGGAGGGGGAAAGGTGGTCCAGCCACCCACAAACCCCCCAGGCAGTGCCCCCCTCCAGCCCTCTGAAAGAGGGGACAGAGCCCAGCGCGGCTGCGTGTCCCTTATTTTCATTCCTTTCCTC
>NW_009702668.1:0-12969 GCF_000703405.1 Apaloderma vittatum
AGCTGAATTACTGCAAGTCACAAAAAATGTGAGCCTGGCAGGCTGGAGGGGCTGCTTGCAATGCTTGTCACATCTTTTCCTCGCACCGTGCTTGGAGCCAGCCTGAGTAGCCACATGTGCGCTGCAGTGGAGCTCGCTGCTGCCATCCCCCCGTGCCACAGTGGCCCAGGTAGGAAAAGTGCTTGCCCCACACCTTGCCAGGCCTGGTGTTCACCAGGGCACAGGTGGGTTTGGAGTCGAGATTTGGCTCTTTGGTTGCAGGAAGGGGAGCACCAAGAGCCAAACTCCCTCTCCTGAGCTGGCACGAGTCACCGAGACAGAGGCATGGAGCTGAGAGCAGAGCGTGCCTGGAGAAAAGCTGGTGCTCATGAAGGGAGACAAGGAGGCTGCCAGAATGGTGTGGGGAGGAGAAGGCAATCCCACAGCAGCAGCCCATTGCTGCTTCTTGTCCTTACTGGTTTGACTGGGAATTGAGGATCGTAGGATCGTAAAATGGATTCTTAGCACACAAATCCTCCCCTGTGCCAGGACTGATGGCACATCCCAGAGCCTGGCCATGCAAAAGAAGCTTGGGGAGGAGCAGACCCAAACATGGAGCAGGAATAACCTCCAGGTGCTGAGCTGATGTGCTATAGCAATGCAGCCTCACCCTGCTGTGTTTATTTTTCCTGGCATCTGCTCTCTCATAAAGAAACTCAAGATGCTGCAGGCCTCAGGGAATGGCTGGAGACACGTGCTAGAGGGATATTTTCATCCATTCCCCACCCAGCAGGTCAGATGATGATTGTGCCTCCGAGGAAACAGGGAAGCTGCTGCCAAGGCATCTCTCGCCCCACTGTGGTGCTATGGGAGGGGACCTCTTAGTGCAGAGAGCAGCAGCACCCTGTGCACTGGCAGGACACGCTGCTGAGGACCATGGCATGCCATAGGTGCCGGGGCTGGGCACACCAGGGTGTTAGGGTGGCTCCTGGAGCCCACCAGCTTTCCAGGCTGCCTGGTGTAGGAGGTCTAGCCAGCTCAGCTTCATCATCCCAGCACCAGACCACCTCAAAATACCAGTTACCTATTCACAGATGCTGGGTAAAGCATTCTCTCCAGTTTGCCAGTTCTGCTGACACCCCTCTTTTAGGTTCAGCCTTATGTGGAGGTGAGTGCCCGCTCCAGGGGCTGGCAGCAGGAAGGTCCTTTGTACCTCACTGGGATGGCGCACGCCAGGGCTGCCTCCCTCCGCTCAAGCCCAGCTATCAAATCTCTCATTAGCAGAGGCTGTAAAGGTGGTTTCATTCCCAGTGGATTAGAAAGGCAGATGGGGACACACAGCAGTGATCTCAACTGGGCAGACTGGGAACATGGTCTGGGCAGACCAAGGTAGGGAAGGCAGTGGAGCTGTGTTATGGGGAAGGTCTTTTTAAATGATTTATTGTTTCACAAAAGGCAAAGTCTTGAGCAGTCAATGTTTGTCCAGCACGGTGAGCTGCAAAGCTTTGCATTTAAGAATTTTTTTCTGAAGTTTTTTTCCTAGGGGCTCAGGGAGAGCAAACCCACTGCAGATCCTGTTGCCACGCAGGAGCAAGGTGCACTGAGCCTCTGCACTGAGACAAGGCAAGGGTTTTGTCTTGGGTGTAGATTGAAAGCACTGCTTAATCAGCACTCCACCAGACAATCCAAATTCCAGGAACTGGAAGGGGTTTGTGTTCCTGCCAGGTGTAATATCCTGCAGCCCAGACTGGCCCAGCTGCCAAAGCACACGGTATCTGCACTGAGGACCTTGCTGGGAGCCAAGAAGCACACACATTCAGCTGGATACAGCAGCAGCACCGGCAAATTTCCACTTTAGTGAGCATCAGGGGGAAAAAAAGAGATAAATCACTGAGTTCACAACATTCTCTTGACAGAGACACTCACAGATGCTTTTAAGACCAATAGACACAGCAAATCGCTCCAGAATAAGGCATAATGGGACTTGCAGGATTTCTCTGTCATGTTTGTTTCTCCCATCTGTTGGCTTTGGGCATCACCCATCACCCATGTACCAAGGGGGCAGACGGTGACATGAGCCCACATAGGACTGAGCAGGGGACTGAGCTGAGGGACGGCTGTGGTCTCTGAGCATCCCTCTGCCTGGAGGAGGTTCATGTGGCTTTCCATAGCAAGACCCTTCTCTTTACCAGAGTAAAATAAAACAAAATTATTTTATATACAGTGACACTGTGGGGTCCCAGCAGTCAGGAGTGTGGGCAGGAGCTTGCACATGTGGATCCAACTGCCCCGGCTGGGCTCGGTGGGGCGACAGGGCGCAGCCTTGCCCCCAGTCTTGCTGCGACCCCACTCTCCAAAGGCCACCTGGGCACTGCCCCGGCTCTGCGAGCTGTGATTTGCTCCTTTTACTGGTGCAACTGCCCGGGTCCTGACAGGATCCTGATCCTGGGAGCCTTTAGTGCTAGCAGCAACCATGGATGAAAACAGGGCAGGACTAATGCTTTTGTGGCATGAAGTAAAACCCACTTGTTTTGGGGTGCTAACTAAGGTGTTCATGAAGGCTAACAGGATCCTACACAATCTCCTTAGTCAATAAGCGGGTGTCAGCCCCCCTGCCTCTGCCCCAGTCACTGGTGGCACCATCAGAGCTGTGGTCCCCATCAGCAGCCCAGTGAGGAAGCTGTGAAGACCACTGGCTCCATCCAGCAATAAGATACAATTGGAGTCTTTGAAAAGCGAGAAATTTTTCCGCCGGCTCTAGAAATAAATGTCTCTGAAGTTGAGCACTGTGGACAGGAGTTTCACGCACAGGTTTTTTTTACAGTAATGGAGCTAAGTTTAGAAATCCACTCAACAAATAACATGGAAGCTCCCCTCAGCACAATTTGGGAGATAGTTAATTTGCTGTTTGCTAACGATTTATTTTTTAGCCCGGCGCTGCGGGTGCGTGATGGTCTCGCTACACTCTGCTGACATGAGAAAAACCAAACAGGCCAGTGGAAAGAGAAGCCCATGGCACCACAAGTCAGCTGAGACTGAGATAGACACAAACATGAGCTGAGACCTCCTCAGCAGCTGCACCGGGGCTGGGTGCCAGGACCTCCTGCCCCACAGCAGCGCTGTGCCCACCCACTGCACACCCACAGCCTGCCCACGCACATGGACACACTCCAGAGACAACAGCCCTGGAAACACGATGACGAGGTGGTGTTTGGGCTTTTTTACTGTGCTTATTACCTGCTCTCCACATCGTCGGCTTTCAGGCTCAGTGGCGGGAAACCCATCGGTCCCACCTAGGGGTCCCCGTGGGAGCCCTCCATCCCGTGGGGCAAAGCCAGTCTGCACAAAAGGCATCACCGGTGGCAAGCTGAGATCATTTCTCTCCTTGGCATCTGGCACAGCAAGTGCTACCTGTGTGATGGTCGGGAAATGCCGCAGCTCTGGCACAGGGCTGGATCAGCTGCTGGTGAGGGGCTAGCAGGTCACAGCCCCGAAAGCACAGACCCGGTAAAGTGAAGTCAGGACGCCCTGGCAGCCTTACCGTGTAATTTGCTTGCTTGGACGGGTGTGTGTCGCAGCTTGACTGCAGCCCCTGTGTGTTCAGTCCATTCCCTTTTTTTTATCCAAGACCAAATTTAAGATAGAAAATGAGCACCTGGCACCAGTTCACAGCCGGGTTTGTCACGGCTGCACAGGGAGGTCTTGTTCCCGTTGCTCCTCTTCTCGGGGGTGGCCTCGCTGCTCACGCGCCCAGGTCCCCATTGTGGCACCAGCAAACAACCCCCACCAGCCCCACCAGTGCTCAGTTTGCTGTCTCCAGCTGCAAAATGTTTTTGCCACAGAAAAATGTTGCCGGTGCTTGTTTCTTTGGCGCAGATTAAGTAACGGTGAGACTAAAAGAGATACTGCTTTTCCTCCTTGGCTCTGAAGGAAGAGGAGGATGTTTGTAAGTGGTTTATCATTCCTTGGGAGGTTGGGATGGGGTCACCTGAAGCTGTTGCTTCTCCCCGGGGCCTGTCTGGGACAGGGAGGAGGATGCGGCTTAGGTGGGTGCTGATCACTCAAAGCCTGGCTGGCTTTGAAAGCAGAATCTGGTCAAAGCAGGAAGGTGGTGTAGAAGGAAAGAGCATTTGGATGAGGTGAAGGGGCTTTAGGCAGGAAAGAAGTGCCCGTACAGGCTCTGGGTGTATTAATAGCTCTTCACGAGGCTGAGAAAAAAACTCTCCTGGTGGTCCCTGGGGAGGCCGGTGGTGCTGCAGCAGAACGAGCACCTAATGGGTGAGACAGGGGTGTAAACCTCAAGATCTTGGTGTCCCAAGTGACTCTGGGCAAACCACTTTCCATACGTATTTCTCAACCTGTACCATCACGCTGATCACCTCTACCAGAGGGCTTTGAGGTTTGCCAGAGACCAGCCCTGCCTCAGAGTTCGTCCTGCCCTTCCAGGTGAGCCAAGCAGCCCCATGCAGGATTTCTGTGAGATCTGCCTGTTTCTAACAATGCATCTAAAAGGAGGCTCCAATGTTTTTGCTCACTTTTAAAATCTCTTGCTGTACCTGCACATCTTGGGGCTTCCTGGCTTCCGCCCACAGATTGTAAGCAGATTGATGGACGCTGTGTTTTCACCCCTCCACTCTCCTGTGAAGATTTATTGTGAATCTTTGCCAAGAAATCTCCCTTTTCTCGTGGGACTTCCAAGCTTTCCCACATCCAGATGGCTGGATCCAAGCCACCAGCTTTCTGTCTGCCTAGACATGAGATTTCTCAGGTTCAACCAATGGAGGTTCAGAAGTTTGCAAGAACCGTTTTGCTCAAAGCTGGACAAAGGCTGGGAAAGCAGAAAACAAGAATATTGGGATGCTCTTTTTGCTTTATCTCCTTAACCTTCACCCAAGGAAGACCACACTGCTCTGCAAACACAGCTTGTGCAGCCCCTGCTCTGGCACACCAGGCAAGGATTGCAGAGCCCGTAGACATAACATCACTGCTGCCTTGTGCCAGACCCACCAAGGCATCATCTGCTTCTCCTCTCTCTTGGACACCATGTTTATTACAGCAAAATGTGCATGTTTGGGGCCTCCATGCCCTTGACCGTCCAAAAAGCAACCTCCAGCTCTTTGGATTGCTACCCTGAGGCTGAGCCAAGCACGTATGTGAGTTATAAAGGAATGGAAATCAAGAGCTCTGACTCCAAAACCACTTGCCAGGTGATATAAAGCAAGGAGCTCCGTGGGCTCAGCCTGTGCCAGGTGCTGCAAGAAGGAGCTGCAGTCCTTGAACTCACTCAGACACAGTGTCTGTGTGCCACAAGTGACGGGGAGGAACTGGCAGCTGAGCTGGGCACCCACCCGTATCTGCAGCATGTGCCCCAGGGGGACCTGGGCTTGTGGTGGATGATAAGAACTAGTCGAGAGGTGGCGTCCCTGGCGGCAGGAAGGCTGGATTAAAATGGTCTCTAAGGTCCCTTCCAGCTTAGGCCATTCTATGATTCTATGATTTGATAAGATTCATGCTGCCTCATCCTCCCCGCTACTGCTACGGAGATTTAACCAGCCTGCGCAGGCAAGCGTGGGACAACCCAGCCCTCATCTTGCTAACAGCTGGGCTGGTGCCAGCTCCCGCGGAGGCACCTGGCAGGTCGGAGGGAGGTACTCTGTGAAGGGAAGGACGGAGCAGGACGGCAAACACTGAGCTCACCGAGACAGATGTTGCCTTTGGCACGGTCCACTCCCTGCTCCACTTCCCCAGCAGACGTGGAGTGTGGTTTGACCCCGGCGTCCTGTCTGCTGCCCATGTGCTGCTGCCAAACCGAGCCCACCGGGGCGATTGGACCCCTGCACCCTCCTTGAACCCAGGGGGAGGTGAGAGCCATGTGGGAGCACCACGGGGCTGGCACCCCCAGAGCCTCCCCCAGATCTTCCCAGTGCACATCCCAGAGCCAAAGGGAAAAACACCCTCGAGGGCTGCACACAGTTCCCAGCTGGACCCTGTTCCAGCCCCAGTGCTTCCTTTTGTGCTTGTCAACATCCAGCTGTGGGTTCCTGGCTGAGAGAAAGGGAGGGTGGCATTGCCCCAGGGGTAGGGTCTGGGCAGGGGTGCTGCTGGGTCACGTTTGGGTAGGGGGGTGAGGAATGACCTTAGCCCCATCCTTCTGCATCCTTCTCATCTGGCACTCAGATGTCTCTAGTTTTAGCTTTCCTTTTTTTCTTGCTTAAGCTGGTATTTTCATGCTGTGCTGTTATGAGAGAGGAAGATGGGGAGCCCTGGTGGGTGGTTTGGTGGCCGGGGCCGGCTGCTGGGTGTCCGTATTTCCCTCCCCACTGCTGCTGCAGTACAGATGCCACAGACAGAGTGGCTCAGCAAAGCCTTCTTTCCAAAACCCACACCTTGACCCTCTGTGAGTGAGTTGGGGCAATGTCAGAAACCGGAACTTGATAAATTCATGGAACTGTTATGTGACGGTATGTCTTCTGGCACAGGTGGCTCACAGTGTGGTAGCAAGTGGGAGCTACGATGTGCTCTCAGGCACAGGGAACAGCTGATGCCCATCTGGAGTAACCAGGATGGATGAAGTGGCTATAAAGCTCCAGTAGCAGGGCTATTTTCCTGCCCTGATGAGAAAAGGGCCTGCCTCTCTGCCTTCTCCAGTGCTGGAAAGGATGAGATGTCTCTGTGAGTTCCTGGACCATGCTAAGAGGAAAACCTCCAGGTCTCCTCGCTGCAGTGTTTTGTGTCTACCTGCCTCTCGATGTGGTTCAGTAAATCAACAAGGCTCCCCTCTGTGCCTGCCCAAACCCCTCCAGCCGTCTCGCACAGATGGCTGTTGAGGTGACGAGCAGGGTTAATTAACTCTGACAAATATTTGCCTGTTTCGCTGGGTTTACAGAAACCTTGCTCCAGCCTCAGCTTTGAAGTGGAGTTCAAAGCCCCAGCGATGCTGACGTCTTGAGGGGAGCGAGCTCTGGCTGGTGTGGAAAGACGTTGTTCTGCAAGGAGGGAAGCAGGTCACCCCTTCTCCTCAGAGGGCACCCAGCGCAGCGCTGGCATCTTCCGTCATCTTGTAGGGTCCCGCTCGTCTCCCCACACCAGGGTAAGATCTGCTTAGAGCCTACATTAAGTAAACAGGTTGAAGAAAGCCCTTTTCCCAGGGAAATGGCAGTATACGTTTCTCGTGTATTTTTTTCCTAACCTCTGAATGCTGTCAACAGAGATTGTGCCGAGTTGCACATCTGTAGTGGGCTCATATTTTATATTTTTCTTTTAAAAAAGCTTGTTTGAACTGTACAAATAAGCTCTTGTGAAAAGAATCCTGTTTCATTAAGTGAGGCTGGTAAATGCTCTGATTTAGTTAAAATGCTAGGATTTGGCTTTAATTTTATTTTTCACCAAAGTTAAAGCTAGAAGGGGAAAAAAAGCATTGTTTATTCTCAGAACAAGTAGAGTCCAGGCAGCAGGAGCAGAGCCTTCATCTACAACCTCCCCCTCGAGCTGTTGGTGACACCTGCCCGGAGCACTGCTGAGCACCCTCCACACCTTTCTTCCAATGGGTAAGACACAGACTGGATCACTGTGTTTCTAGGAGATGCTCTGTTCCTGGCAGACTGAGAACAGACCAGCAATGGTCCTGCTGACCTCTTGTGACTGACAGTAAAATGTCATGAGATGCCTTGGAGAAGGTGCAGAAGCTCCTTAAGAAACCCTTTAGGCTTAATCTGCTGTTTGGCAGCCGTTAACCCCAATGGTGACTGCAACAATAAACTCCACAGCCTGGGGCATCCTTCTGCCGAAGGCTGAGATGTGGGGCAGCCCGGAGGTGGAAGAGCATGGCAAGGCAAGCGGGAGGTGTTGAGCTCACTGAACGCAGGCAATACATAGGCAAAAACCAGAGCAAATCATTTACCAAAAAAAAATTATTATATTGAAGTCCAAATTAAGCACTGGCTGTTCAGCACACCCTTTGAACATCTGTTGTAATTATTATTTTTTATCTGCAGAGCATTTCAGTAATCATTATGGTCAGGATGAACTCAAGTTACAATTCCAGCCAATGCTTACATAATTAACCAAGCCGGTAAAGCACAAGAACAAATATTATGTTTGTAGATGTTTTAGTTTTACACTTAATATTTGTAATTATATATTTGGCTTAAGTAGCCACAGCTCATGTTATGTGGCTGGCTGTACCAGCTATCCAGTCAAGAAACCATGGTCCCCAACACAAAGTCACTTCCAAACCTTACACCCGAATATATCACTGATTCTTTTCTGCAAACATATGAGTTAAAAATACACCAGCAAAGTTTGGAATGCTCCTATTTCTGAATTTGAATGAATAAGCACAGACTATATTTGATCAGTACCAATAAAGAGTTTATTCAGCTAAAAAAAAAATGCAGTATTGTGGTATAGTAGCTCAGGCACTACCTAGCAAAGGGTTTCGTGGGAATCATTGTTGTGAGGTTTGCAGGACGTTTAATCTATGATTGATAATCATTATAGAAAAGGAATAAATAGAAATTACAAATAAGGCTTTTGGCATGTGGCTGACAGAAAGGTGAACCGGACTGGGCAGCAGTTACTTCCCAGTAACTGTGCTGCTCAGAGAGTACTGGGCTCAGCATGCAGGGAAAATCCCACTCGGTGACTACCCCTGAAAGAACTGAGTAATTCAAATATACAGGTGTTGAGGGGGGGGGGAGAATTTTCTTTGGCAAACAGAGAAGGTGTGAATTATATGCTGTATGAAAAAGAGGAATATTTCAGCAAAGAGCTGCACATGCAGCCACCACAGCTGCTCATGGAAGCTGGGCAATTAGAGATAAACATGACAAATTAAGACCATTTTATGTCCAAGTGCATGTACACTGAATTGGATGAATTATGTATTTTTTTTCATGTGTAATCTCATCCCCACGTCATCTGCTGATGGGCTGTTTAATTTGTATTGTAGGGAGAGTAATTTTTTACATCTTTGTGAACCATAGTTATTTTTAAGCTCTTCAGAATGTTATCATATCCCTCTGCAACCTCACAATTATCTCTGAAAAAAAATTTAAGAAGGAGAACCTCCTGTATCTTGCTCGGAGCATGGGGGTACAGAGGTTAAGGGACTTGCCTGTGGCTGGAGAGGGAATTTGTCAGAGCCACAAATTAAACTCAGCTCCTTGGAGTCCATCCTTATTACTAGATCATTCCCCCCTGTAAATTTAAACCTGTCATTAGTCTGCTCTGCTGCAATCTGGCTGTGTGGAACAAGAAATGTAAATATTTTGAAGCAGCAGGTATTAATTTGTAGCATTAATAAAGTTTGTGTCGCTGCAGACTGAATGGGTTCTTTCTTTCCTTTGCCCCTTACCCCAAAATATTTTGATCTTTGGATATAACCACCAAATATGCAGAAAATTCCCTGCAGCTCAGATCATTCCCATATTCATATGAAGGAAGTTGGAGGGGAGATGTGTCCTGCAGAGGTTTTCAAGCTGGGTCCAGTGATGGTTCAGACTGTACAAATTCCATGGGTCTCATTTATTTTTTTTCCAAAATTCTTGGGCTTTCAGGAAAGACCATCTGTTTGGGCAGCCACACAGGTGGTGAGTTACCATTATCTCTCTTCTGTCTCTGGACTCAACACCTCTGCTCTAAATAAGGCAGCATCTGCTCCCAGGCGTGAGACAACCTTGGTGCTGCCCAGACTGATGACATGATGAGGGCTTGTAGGAAGAGCATCCCTCCCCACCGGAGATGGGCAGCAAAGATCTAGGCCAATGTGAGGGGAAGTCTGCTACTAGGCTGCATTTCAAAGGCATCACTGACACAAAGGAACAAAGCACAATTTTAATTTTTTTAAGATTTCTTTTAGGCTATCGGTGAATAGAGAAGGCTGCGGAGCTCAAAGCACTGAGGTTGATGGACGGTGTCTCAGCAAAGGGCAAAAATGATCTTAAACTCCAAGCTTAATCTCCTTTTAGGCAAAGAAAATACAGCAAAATTATGCTTATGTAGCACCTCTCGTGCAAACATCCCAGGACGCTCCACGATCAAACTCAAACACAATCAGTCATGGAGATGTGAGCAGCCTTCACCAAGGAAAACAAGGGAGCACAAGAGGCTCACCACCTGGCTGCCAACGAGGAGGGCTGGGGGGCAGCAGTGAGGGGTGAGAGGATGCTGGGGGTGGGTGAGAATTGCTGTGAGGCAGGAGGACGGGCTGGGAAGAGCAGAGGTCTCCCAGGTTCAGATGGGCCAGGGATACCATTCCCTTCCTTGTGCCCCTGGAGGACACCTTCCCCCGTGTCCATCGTCCTGTGAGAACCCACCTTCACCCAAACTTGGTCAGAAAAGAACCATTGCTTGTGGGTTTTTGTTTAGTTGTTTGGTTTTTTTAAGAAGAGTGACTTTTCTCTCCTCCTTTCTCAAGAGAAGTGGACCCAGAAATCTCACTCGAAAAATAAAAAAAAAAATAAAAAAAGGAGATTCCTATTTGAAACTTCTGCTCCTGCTCCATAGGAAACCTCCAAACCTGTGCCAGCTTATTTTTCAATGATGGCTCAACATCCTGTGAGGTTTCGTCAAAGGGCTGAAGAATTAAACTCCAGTAAACGATCCTGTGAAAGGCTTCAAGGCACAATCGACTTCTCAGTAATGATCTTGCCTTCTTCTAACATGCATGGGTTTTGGGTGCATTTAGCAGGAAGAACTTGTGAATTTGGATCTCAAAACACTTACGTGTGAGACGGTGACACTGCCACATTTTCACCAGAGCAATGGCAGACTGCAGTGCTGCACCAAGATCCTGAGCAAAATGCCACTGAATTTCTCCACAGCTAATTTTAAGCCAAAACTAGGTGTCCAGCTGCCGTAGGCTCCTGACAAGCATTATTAAGGTTGTCTTTACACTGGCTGTATACTGAGACTGGGCTGGCTCTGTTTTCAGGTGAAGATCCTCAGCTCTGCTGAATGCATCCGTACCAGTCTCACATCAGCAAGACAGACTTCTTTGCAATCTAAGTGATTAACAGAATTACCAAAATGAGACAAAAATAATTTTCTGAGTAACTTAATTATTTAAAATAATTAACAACTCAGAGTGTCATTATTCTTGCTCCAGTGAATAGTGAAATACCTGATACAACATGAATTCTATAACCAGGAAAGATTTCCCCAAAACCTGCCACAGCTCAGGAGTAAGGAGGGTCTTCCCAGGGGTGCTGGATCTCACTTCAAACCAGCTGGGATCTCCACATCACCTGTCCAGATCAGTGCCCTAAGCTCTGGGTGACTGCAGGGACAAGGCTCACCAACCACTCTTCAGCTCTGGAAGTGGTTCTACAGCCCTTAATATCCCTGTGAACTTTAGAGGCAAAATGTGATTTCTCAATGAAAATGAAACAATTTGTTGGGGGCCTTGGTTCAAATTTAACCAGAAGACAACAAACCCAAACAAAAAAACCCCACACTCGGTCTTTTTAATTAAATAATCAGGAAGATTTCAGCTTGAATCAGGTAGTGATTTGGTGAAGCTAAGGAAAAAGATACGAAGAAGGGAAGGATAGCTACATCTGTTATCACAGAATCACATAAGTTTAGTGTGGTTAGAGCTCAACCAGGTGTCTGGGAGAGCTCTTTGGGAACCTTCTGCAATACCCCTAGAGTAAACCTTATTCCCTGATTATGAACCAAAGCCTTTGCTGCAGTTTCAAAAGACTAAATTCTGCTCTCAGAGTCTTTACAGAGGATCGTGGATTGGCTTCTCAGGACTGTTGGCCTTGGCCGGTGCACACAACAGCAAATCCATGGCCTGAAAGTGGAGATTTACTCTAAATCTGCAGGACACCTGGACCGGCTGAGTTCTGCTCATTGCACTTGGGAGAATCGGCGATTTACAGAGATAATCCTCAGACATTTCAAGCTGGGCTGAAGACAGACACATTTCCAGCCCGTGCCATCGACCCCATTCATCTGGAACAGGTGCCAAGCTTATGAAACCCTCCTGCCGCGCGGCAGACTCCACAGCACGCTTCATTAGCCACCAGCCGAGCAGCTCGCCACCTCCAGCTCGCGGCACTGCAAACAGTCTGGAGATCACAGGCCCAAACCTGGGAAGCAAAGGAGGCAAGGTTTCAAAGGCGGACGGGGATTTAGGCAGACAATGCCGGACTCTGTGAAATCTGCTCCCAACCCCTCTTATCCGCACTCGTTTGAGTGAACGCAGCTGCCTGTCTTGTCTAATTCAGGGGTACAACGCTGTGGCTGGAAGTGCTAGACGTGGCTGTGGCAGTCTTATTAAAAACAACGTCTAATAATTTGCCAAATGCCATTTACCCTGGATAACCTCCTGAGCTGAAACTCTTCGTATCTACTGAAGCTGCTTTGATGTGTCCTTCTGCTCTTTCAGCCCAGATGTTGTCATAGATTTGCTGACGATGACTGCAAACCGGCTTTGAAATGCACTCTGGCAAGAAATACTTTCCCATCCTGTCTCAGATAGGGTCTGCTTTTTTTCCCTTCTCTCATTTTTCTAACTGAGGCCTTTGGGAGGAATAAGGGCTCTTTGTTCACTTAGCTGTTTCTCTGCTTGCTGATGCTTTATTTTTTAAAATTAAGTGGAAATGACAGTGGCAGCGGTTCGAGAGATGAAACAGGTCTCAAGTAGCACAGTGACGGCCAGTGCTCAGACACCATTTCCAGCTATAAACGGGGCCAGTGAAAAGGCCCAGGAGCTTTAAGAGCCCCAGAATAGTTTCTCCCTCTCTCTTAAGTGCCAGGGAAAAAAGTGAAAACATTCCACTGACTGAGGAAATTTTCAATTTTTCTCTTGAATAAGACACTCATTTCAGAGGAGCTCACACTTTGCTCTAGAAGTAGCGGATGCGCATTTATAGGATGAGAGGAAATGGCCTCAAGTTGCACGAGGGGAGGGTTAGATCGGATATTAGGAAAAACTTCTTCACCAAAAGGGTTGTCAAGCCTTGGAACAGGCTGCCCGGGGAC
>NW_009702668.1:13141-13395 GCF_000703405.1 Apaloderma vittatum
TGCTCTGGTGGTTGGGATGCCACCGCCCGGGAGCCACTTGGAGCATCTCCTCTGGTCTGGAAGCACCTGCCCGTCCGGTGACAGCTGCAAAATGTCATCTTTGCTCTTGTGTGGGCAGGGGAGAGCGGGGAAGGGGCTTCTGAGCACAGGTTGTGCTCCTCCGGCGCAGATGCACCGCCGGGTCCCAGCCCGGGCACACACGTGTGGCTCCGGTGCGGTGCGGACGCCGTACCCGGTGTGCATCCGTTATGCGG
>NW_009702669.1:0-206 GCF_000703405.1 Apaloderma vittatum
CATGGCGAGTGCCGGCCCCGCCAACCTACGAGCGGAGTTGCCGGGGTCTGGCCACCGGTCCCGCTGAGCGCGTACGGGGATCACTGCCGCGATTTCAACTTTTGATTGCTTCCTCCCAGTCAGTTTTGTGCTTTCATAAGAACTCGTCCCGTGAAGATCGCTCCTTACGGCGAGCTGCGGCTCCCGCCCGTTTCCTTCTGGACCCC
>NW_009702669.1:224-4141 GCF_000703405.1 Apaloderma vittatum
GTGCGGCTGTGGGAGCCCCCGCAGAAACAGGCTTTACTGTAGCCAGCCCGCATGCTCTCTGGTCCGCTTATAAATAGTGCTCTTGGGTGAGAGGTGTCACTGTGGTAGCCTCCTGCAAATGTTCTAAATCTTTGCTATTGTAGAATATGTTACATAATATATATGTTATATAATTTTAATTACTGCGAGGTAAATATAGCAGACAGCAAGTAAGGCAGCAAAGTCAGTTATCTGTAAGATGGGCTATACTGATAACAGCGAATGCTGCGCAGTCATGAAGCTCGGTCATAGGAATATAGATGGAAGCTCATCTGTAGCATACTTTTCCAAAGTCTTCCTTGGAAGAAAGGGCTGTAGGATGACCATGGTGCTTTCCCAAGAGCTTTATTCAAAAGTGGCATGCATGACAATAAAAATATTTTAATTAATTTTTACTGGCTTGGGTCAAATTCCACATGGCCCACAGAACAAGTCAATGAGAAAATGGAATTGCATTGTCAATGTACAGGAAAGAAGGCTGTGTTCTCCTTATTACTGACTCCAAATGAGTGTTACTGTCTGTTCTGAGAAGCCTACTGTAAGCAGTAGAAAGGATTCAGTGGCTTAGGTGAGGGTAGGAATTGTTTAAAAAAAAAAAAAAAAACCACCCCAAAAAAAACCCCAAAAATGGAGAAGGAAAGGAGTTTGCAAACTTCTCTCCAGGGCTAGGGATTTGCTGAGCAATAGCATTTATCATGGATAAATTGCTGGCTGTGGATGCAGGCAGAGCACATATGTGTTGATTTAAAGAAGCCATTCTAGTGAAAACTCCATCCTGGGTCAAACACCCTGTTGGGGAACACCCTAGGAGCTCCTATTAGTTTGGATGGTGGTAGTGATTTAATTCAGTGTATATAAATTTAAGAATAACTAACCCAAAAGGAGACATGCAAGCTTAATGCTTTTATTCACATGGGCATGATGCATTGAATAGTAGCACAGAATACGTTCTCTCGCGTCCCTGAATGCACAACAGCTGTCTGCTGTATCAAATATTTTTTCTTTATGGAGTGGGTGAAAAGCATTTTGCAAAGGCTGTGGAAGCAGCGTATGTGTGTGATTATTTTCAGAGAGTTGTGCTCAAGTGATTTGGTTTTTATATTCCTCTTAATATTATTATGTTCTGTATGTAATTCTCCATTTTCATGGTCATGTTGAAGCATGCAAAAGAATGTTGCCATCACCATCTGGCAACTAGCACTTCCCTGATTGCTCTGGTTGGTAGCTGACCATATTGATGTCAGTAGATCAGCTGTCAGGGCTGTTACCATAAGATTTACAGTTGTGTTCTATATGCTTTGTCAGAGTCTGGAATTCACTAATGACTTTGTGTGCATGGGTTTTCTTGCCTAATACTTGCACTACTCCACAACAGAGTTAAGACTTCTCTAACAAAAGGGTGTTTATCCACAAGACTAAGAAATTCATTTATCCTGATAGAAAACTCACCAATGGGAGTACAACTGGGAAAGCATCTTCAGGAATTTAGCCCTTATTGCTGGAGTCCTTGCTCATGAAATCACCAGAAGAATGATTGGTGTGTATGTTTGTGCCTATATTTCTCTGCTATCCATCTGATCTGTTGCTCCCTAGGTAGTGAAGACCTTTTATTTTTAAGGAAATAAAAAATACGCAGGGTGTTACAGTTGCAGAAGACAGTAGCATTTCAGCCTCCAGTGTAATATATGAGGAAAGTACTCCCGTGTCATAGCAAAGCTGAAAGTTTTTCATTTTTCTATGATACCTGTTGTACGTTTGCTGCCTTTGCACATGTGTAAGGGAAGAGCACTAACTAGGAATTGAAACAGGAGTGGGAATGGAAGTATTTTCTTTGTTGCAAATGTAAAACTATAATTGTCTGAACCATGCTTCAGACACCTATTTTTGTGAATGTCTTAAAAAGTTTATAAAGCCTTACTGAGTCATATATTCTCATAAAGATCTCCAAATAGCTAAAAGTAGAGTTTATTTGTTTTGGGTTTTTTGTTGGTGTTTTTCTTTGAATGTTGACCACATTTCCTGTTTCATTTTCTGTTTATGGCTAATGACAGGATAAGGATATGTGGTACTTTTTTTTTTAAACTATTTTGCAGTGAATGGGAATAATTTATAGGGAGTAGTGGAGGTGAAGGGATACTAAGTTACAGCTTGAGAAAGGGGTGGGAGATTATGAGAACAGGTGAAAGACTATCGCACAGACACAGAATATCGCGCTCAATTTTTTTCAGTGTGCATGCTAATTCTGATCAGTGTTACATGACGAGGGGTTAAAAACTATATAGGTTAAAAATTCTGGAATGTGTCTCATGAAGGTGGCAGATGATGTTCAGTACCTGGAAAACATTAGATCAAGTCTCTTTAGAATTTTACTGTAATACAAGATGTTGTAGCTACTGATCTGTCACAACTGTTTCAGTCAAGCTACCTGCATGATTTTCTTCTGAAATTTCTTAATTGACCTACTCGTCATTTTGGCTTCCCAGAGTAATCCTGTTTACGTCAGACTCACGGTGAATTTGAGCTTACCTTTCCTGAGGCCTTGTGTACTTGCTAAGTTGCCTGGCACAATTTCTAGAAACTTAATTTCTGTTCTGATCATTTTTCTACAGGTGCCTGAAAATGAAGTTTTTCGAAGAGGACAGTCAACCCACAGAAATGTAATGCGGAACAATAGCTGCTGTGATCTGTGACTTTTCGTAATGAGCATGTTTACTGCCAGCATCTATGTGAGCAAGTGACATGCCATTGTGGACTAAATGGAATATCTTATGGTATTTTGTGTATCTTTAAACCCTACGATGTCATGGATTGTGTGGATATGTCATCTTCCACTCAAAGCTTCTAACTGCAACTAAAAGCCTACAAATGTGAACCTTAAAACTTTAGGTCAGAGAGCAAATAAAAATGTTGTATTTAAAATTAAGTTTTAATTTTAATGCAATTACACATCAACACAAATACTTGTTAGCGTTATTGCTTCCACCTTCTTTAGTCAGTCTTCTCACCAACGCTAATCAGTGCTGCAGCTGTGCTACCTGGTACTGAATATCAGTACTGGTTAAAAAGTAACGCTTCCAGAGAAACAACAATATTTTCACAGTATGTAAATAGGGGATCTTCCTTGTAACTGAAATACATTTTATGAGGAGTGTCCTTTAACGTATAATTGTCTATGTCACTGGGTGCTTTTCTCTAAAGTGAAGTATAATTTATACATCAGAGAGAAAAAGTACATACGTATGTCCCTCAGGGGCATAGAGAATGGAAGTCATTGTGTTGATATTTTAATACAAATTGCTTCCTGCATTTCTAAGTGGCAAATATATGAATATTCATAGAATCACAAAGCCAGATGATCATCCAGTACACGGCATATATGGAAGGAAGACGGAGGAGAATGTTTTAAGTCTGCAGAATCTCCAGTTTGTCTTTGCGTGTGGGTGGTAAGTTGATTATCACCTCCCCTTCCTCCGGAAGATGTCACAGTCGGGATCTGGGGATAGGGAGAGTTGAGTGGGAAGGGACGGGCATTGGGCCTGGAGATCTACAGCTTGCTGCTTTCCAAACCTGGGGCACTGCCAAGCAGCAGCCTGTGAGGGATGAGCACTCCTCCACACAGCATGCCTTTCCTCACTGCACTTAACTGTCTCCCTGGAGCATTGTAGGTTCTCCGGGATTTTAAGCATCCTTTTACATTGCCCTCGTGTTTTTTAAGTCCCCTTGCACCAAAGGAATAATATGCCAGCAGCTGCAGAGATTATTGTTATTGCTTAATTTTCACTTTTGGGGGGAAGGGTATGTGGCCCTCCGTAGCTAGGGTCAGAAAAGAGCAGGGCAGGGCCCAGGTGGTGGCAAGTAGGTGCCACCTGGGGGCTCTG
>NW_009702670.1:0-842 GCF_000703405.1 Apaloderma vittatum
GGGGGAGAGTGTGTGAATCACATTGAAAATACTATGTGAAATCCAGCCAATTCCAGTGTCAGCAGATACTCTCTGACTATACCTTTCATATCTCCATTTTTGCTGCAGGGTTTTGCTAGAATGGCTTCAGAGATAGGATGTGAAAAAAGTCGAGACTGAGGATCTTCTGGTTTGGGAGGTGTATTTAAGGTGGAGTGGAGTCGAAGAGAAAGCATTCCTTTTCAGTTGGCGCAGCATTTGCGCAACCCTTGGAATGACAATAAGACAGTCCAAAGAAGCAGAGATGGCCAGGTGATGTTACTACCTTCTAAAGTCTTCTTTACTTGGTAGAACTGTGTATTATTACCTTGTTTAACCTTGACATCTTAACCGACCTCCTATCTGTTAAACTGAGTCACAATTCACTGGTGCACATTGTATATTGCTGTTGAAGCAGTGGAGGTTTTGCGATAAAGTTGAAGGGGTTCCTTACTTAGTATGTATTTAAAAAAAATAATTTATAGCTGGATGCTCCCAAAATATAAAAGCTGTTTGAAATTTGTAATTATGGAACAAATCTGTATGTGTCTTCCCTGTTTGGTTCAGATTTGTTGCCTGAGATAGTCTGTCACACCTAAAGAACTTCATAGTTATAGCTTTGAGTTTACTGTAAAGACTGAAGAGAATCTTGTGATATAAGGTAGGATAAAGCTTGGAAAATGTAGCTGCTCGGCTAAAGGCAGCTACAAAAAGCTGGAAGAGAGTTGGCATGAGAGGTCTCTCTGGCAGTTTCTGTGTTCTCCACAGTCCCCTCCCAAAAGGTGTTCTTGAGATGAGATTCTAGAGTTGAACTTTATCATCTT
>NW_009702671.1:0-8477 GCF_000703405.1 Apaloderma vittatum
CCTGGAGCATTAACACTTATTGATTTCTACTTTGCTGACATTTTATTCTATTACCAAGTTTCCGATTAGCCTAAACTAGGATCCATGACAGCCAAGGCAGGGTGCGGAGTTCCGACGGGCAGCCGCCCTTTGGGTTTGCACCCGCCCAGCCCCGCAAGCGTTTTCTCTGAGTGAATGCCACCTTCCAGGGGCTGCCTGGCTCCTGGTGTGGGAGGGCTGTGAGGCGAGCTGGGCTGGCGGCCCCGGGAGGGCTGGGAGCTCCTTTTGCTCACCAGAGACGCCGATGATCTTGAAAGCAAGAAGGGAGCTCTTTCCGTAGTCCATCTCCTTATAACCCCCCAAATCTTTAACATCATATGTGATGGAGGCAGCCACTTCACCCTCTTTTCAACATCAGTCTGTCTGTCCATTTCTCTGTCCCTTCCTCTCTCCCTCCTCCCTCCCTCCGGATCCTCATTTCCATCTGTTTAAACAGCAACAGCAATGTATTTTGCAGGTATTTCAAATTGCACCATTAAAGATTTTATGTTGTGGATGTTAAAATTAAAAAGATATATGTGCAAATAGTCACTACGAATTTAATCAACTTGATTTAATACTAATAGGAAACAGCAAATGGAATTTATGACTCAAAAAGAAGTGAATTTTTAAAAAATAAATACAAGTACTTTGTGCAAAACAGAAAAAAAAAATCTCAATCTGAAGAGTTTATTAGAGTCTAATCCCCCAACAACAACTGAAACCGGGGCTGCCCACCCAATAATCCTGGCTGCCATTAAAATATTAAAGATAAATCTAATCGTCTCTTTATCCAAAATAAGCGACTTTTATGTGGAGAGAAAATGTCTAACCCTTTGGGAAGAGAATTACTCCTAATGCATCAAATGGAATTCAGTCAGGATGGCAAAACTAGGTTTAAAAGCAAATGAGATGGTAATAGAGATAAAGGCCAGTATAACAAATTAAAAACACTCATTTACACGAATTAAAATCCCTCCTAAAAGGGTTCTGAGTAAGGAGGCCACTGGACGGTCTTGGTCCTTCTTGGTACGCAGGGGCTTACGCAGCCTCTCTGGACACAGGGGAAGGCAGGATGCAGTGCTGAGTAGCTGCAGGAAAGAAGTTTTTCTCCTGACCCCACCTCCCCACTGTGGTTTTTACCCACATCCTACCATGGCCCTGTACTGCATCCCCAAACCCATCCACATCTGAGGTTATACCAGCCCACATCTTCCAAATAATTGCCTCTGGCCTCAGCATCTCTGCCCCAGCTGATGTGTGGCCAAGGTATCTCCATCCCACCTAAAATCTTCAGCTGGGATGATGGATTCCCCTGTGCTCCAGGGCGCTTGTAACACGTTATGGCATCTCCCAGTGTCACCTTGAGCTCATGGCAGGGTGCCCAGCTTGGGACCTGGGCAGTATCTGTCTATGGGAGCACGCTGTTGAGGAGAAGGATCCCCAGGGAACTCACCCAGATGGCCTTCCTGGGCAAAATCATCTTGCTGCACACGGGAAGGAGCAGCTGCACCCAGGATGGTTATGTTGAGCACAGAAACCCCAAGCAGAAATCTGGAAGTTGTGAGTTTCTTCTCCTTTCCTGCTACCTGAGCAGCTCAAAAGGAGTGGGGCAAAGCAGAGAGGACACCCATCCCCACTGCTGGGGCATGTTGCCTTCCCAAGACCCACGCCTGGACAGACCCAATGTCCCAGCCACAATCCTCCTACCCACAGCTTCACAACCTGCACACGGGAAAGCAGCTTCCAGGCGTGATCTTTGCTCTGGACCCACAGGAGGAGGCAGGACCCCATAGTGGGCACAGGCAGCGCTGCAGAGGCTGTGGGGGGGGCTGCCACACCACCCTGCCTCCTCGCACATGCTCCCTGTAGGCACCGGATGTGGTGAGGAAGGTTGCAGCTGGTCCCACGACCTTGTTAGGTCATTTTGAGATTGCCTGTGTGCCCCAGCTTTGAAAACCCCAACTTCTTTGTGGGTGCACTGGAGGAAAAATCCCACTGTGGTATTTCTTCCCAACACTACAGCCACAAGTTAAATAACATCCGTGGCACGCCCTCAGGCAAGGTGCTGTTTGCAGTTGCTTGTAGCCAAGCACATTTGCCAAAACTCAGAAGATACCGAGTTCCCTCACAACCAACTTCATGAAAGATATCTGCTAAATCCATAAGAACAAATCTTTACCTGCTTAGACTTATCCTTCCAGTATGAAATGTAAACTTATTTCCAAAGCGAGAAAGTAAGACAGTGAAATTTGAACTGTCCCCACTAGCAATATGTTCTCCACAGTGCTGGTGATTCAGGTTGCTTAGATTCCCTGGCATCATTTTATGTTCACTTTGTGATTTTAACATTATTGATGCAATTTTACAGGGTCTGGAAAACAGGGTTTTTTCCTTTAGGAAAAAAAAGCTATTCATCTTGCCAAATTTGACCATTAGACTTTAACCTTAGTAAAAGGGTTCTGTCTTCTGAATGGCAGTGGAATAAGCAATGTGTTTGGCATCTTGACTTCTTATTCATAGAAACAGCAATTACAGCTCTTAAGGACCTTAAGAGGCCCTCTAATCCTTCTCCCAGCTGTAAGTGTGATCCACTATACACAAACCAATCATCTGAGATGTTTGTGTAACCTGCCCTTAAACCTACCCAATGAAGGTTCTCCAAGATAGGCATCCTATCCTAATGCCTGTCCTAGAGAACACTCTCCTTACTGTTAGAGAGTTTTTCCTACTGTCCTGCTACAGATTAAGTCACACCCCTTAATTGTCCACTGTATCTACTATCCTCAGTAGATATAGTGGACAATTGTGGAAGCTCACCACTGCTACATTTTTTAAAATGTATTTGAATACTTGATGGTATCTCACTTCCATCATCTTCTCTCTAGACCAAAGAAATCTATGCTTTCTCAACATCTCATAATTTTCTCCAGTACTTCAACAGGTCTATCCTGAAGCTCAGTGCCTGGAAAGGGTAGAGCAGGTTGCAACCCAGTCCATGGGCTGCCTAGAAAGTTGCTTTAAATACTTGCCTCTGTATGGATGCTCACCTTTTGGCAGAAGCTGTGTCCAGTAATATTTTCCTATGCATTTATTTTCCTTATAGGCTCCATGCCTAGATCTCCCCAGATTTCACCCCAAACACATACACAAGCTTTTCTTGAAATAAGACAGACTATTTTGTCACCTGATGATAGAAGGGATGTCAAATAGATCCCAAATGTCTTCTTTCTCACAAACCAAGAAAAAGGAAAACTTAATAAGCAACAATGCATCAGTGAAAATACTTTGGCATAGTGTATAATTTGCTTGTGGCACTTATATGCCAAAACATTGTTTAGAACTGAGCAGGACGTCCTCACTCAAAAATTGATATTAGAACTGAATGGCTAATGAGGTGGCTAACAGTCACAGTGGATCAGGCATATCTTTACATACATTCATGGCAGGTTTGTTTAGAATGTCCAGGTCAAGCATCATTGCTTTCCTATGCCACATTTTAGCTGGCTTTAAAATTCTCAATGCTGAACAGATTTTAGTCCACTTGCTTGTACCCTGGTATAGCCCATTTTTGGCCGCTTTATTACTTTCTAGTGAATCAACACCAGAAGCACTTGAAACTGGCTGAACAAAAATAAGCTTGGTTGCTCCAGAACAGTCAAAAGTCTGTCTACATTATGAGTCCAGATGGGTATAAAAATCACACTTAGTGAGCTTCCTTCAAATGAAGATAGAAATGTTTATTCATTTCATGTTATTCTCTTCTATTTTAGGGGATGTGAAAGAGTGGCAAGGAACTCCTGGTGTTACCCGATCCAGCGCTGCCCACTGTCAGAGAGAGAAGGTGGGATCAGACATGATGGGACACTGACAGGCAGTACTCACTCCAGATTGGCCCAGAAGGTTAAGATTTTCCCCTCTGATTTACAGGTAACTGTGAGTAGCTGAAACATTCCTCTAACAGAAAGCCTTGGTGTTCAGCGCTTACTCAGCAGCACCACACAGAAAAGATATTATCTAACCCTCTGTCCTCAGAAGGGAAGAGCTGCCCAATGCCTCAGGCTGAAAGATGACTGAGGAAACACGTCGTGGGTTACTCAGTCCTCACCTCAGAAATACTGCAGGACAGACGAACAGCTTCTGGTGTGGTGTGGTTGAGCCCCTGAGGCTGGAAGCTTCATGTGGCATGACTGGAGGCACTCAACCGCAAGAGAGAAACAACAGGAGGAATACAGATGCACCTGTGTGTCCTGGTTTGAGAGCACCAGGATAAAAACAGCTGGTGCTCTCAAACAAGGACAGTGTGTCAGAAGAGAAAATGAGATATAATGGAAAAAAAGCAAAATGCCAACAGAAGTGCTACGCAAAGTGGAACCCTAGCTCTATCAAGTGTCAGTGAGCAAGGTCCTGCTGACTTCAGCGGGATGAGGATTTTACCCAGTGGTTAAGAGGTGCAGCTCAAAACTACCGGGATAATTCAGAGCAGGCAGAAATGGAGAGGTCTGCTCAGGCTGCAGTAACTCAGCCAGGAGCTGCCAGCTGAGAGCATTTAGCAATGGACATGACAGGTGCCATAATCTCCTTGTCATCATGTACTTTGTATCTCCAGTGATTATTTAGAAATCAATATACTGACATGTAAAGGAAAAGAGACATTCAATGGGACACTGGAATAGACATCAGGAGTTTCTTCTATGTGAAGGCTTGGGGGTTTTTTTAGATAGAATGCATCTAATAGGCAACATGAGCTCCATGGAGTCCAAAATTTCAGGGCCTGACGGGAGGATTACATACAGCCTTCTAGCCTGAACTTCAATGAAAAATAGGCTACAGAACTTCACCAAATAATTTCTACATCAGGCCAATGGCTTCTGGATGAGTTATAGATCATCCCTTAAAAAGACTTTCAGCCTTGATTTGAAGACTTTATGTGACAGAGACAATCTACAACATCTGTGGGTAGGTAGCTCTAGTCAATCTTTGTGTTTCAGCAGTTTTTATTAATACAGCAAGTGTTCGTTCTTGTCGTATTAGCATTATCATGTCCTATATCCATCTACAGTGCAACATATGGTGGAAGGATAATGTGAAAATTCTCAGTGTCTGTGACTTCAGTAGATCACCAGTGCTCCCCAAAGTTAAAGAACACAGATATAATAAAAATGTACTGGAAGAGACTTTTATTCAAAGTAATTTTCTCCATATCGTATTTGAAAGGAGGTGGGCAGGAGCTGCGTGGACATAAGCAGGAGTTGTATGGCCACACACACAGAGGGGACTAAGACAAGTGAGGCTGAGATGGAACGATGCAGAAATCATTGTGGAGGAGATGGAAGAGCACAGCAGGATGATGTCTGCGACCTACTGGTGTGAATCCACTGAATTTTGTCTAAACAAAGAGCAAGACAGCTTTGAACTGGGTGCTCAGAGAAATGACACATAGCACATTTATGTTACAGAAAGGGAGAGGTGACACTTCTTTGCAGGCTGAGGGGGTGATGACAAACACTGCTCCTACTGGAATTCAGGGTGCCCACAGACAAAGAAGGAAGCTGGAGGAAAGTCAAGACTGGATGACAAACCAAGTAAGCCCAATACGTGTGTCCTGGATGGAGGACAGATTTGCAAACAGGAATGGGAGAAGTGGAAAAGTTCAGCATTGAGGATAATGCAGAAGAATGATGGAAGAAGGCAAAGGGTGAGAGGGATCAGGAAAATGTGAGAGGATCTGAGGCTGCTGAGGTTCCTCTCTCCAGGAGAGCATTTGAATCATTTAGCTGAGGGAAGCTCAAATAAAGGCAAGATTTCTTCTGGTCAAGATAGGTAGAAAATGTTGCCAGAGATTAGTCACAGAGGTATTGAAATATAACTAGGTATTGAAATATCAGTTCAGTTTCCTAATCACAAAAGCTTGCAGAGAGGCAAAAAGGAACGAGAGAAGGCATGCTGAAAAGCAGACAGCCAAGCACTGAGTTTTGCAACTCAGTGACCAGAGACTCACAAAGAACTTGGCAGAGAGGGATAGAGCTGTCCTCACAGCTTTGGAGGCATGGTCAGGAGAATGGAGGACCCTCCAGCACCCCCAGGAGAAATGGAGGTGAGGATATGCAGGGTACCATTGGGTGACATTCAATTGCAAAACCAGCAAGACCTCAGTGATGGAGTGTTTGGCGCAAAGTAATGAAAACACCAAGAAATTCCAGTACATACCAGCAAGACCCTCTGTCTATATCTCTACAGCCTGGCATTCCTCAGAGCTGCAGTGCTTGCTTCAAATCACCAGTCAAGGAGTCACAAAATGACAGAGATGGCACATGCTGTAGGGCGGACCTCGGGCTGATAAGCTCTGATGGGCTTGTCAAGTTGGGCTCTGCGGCAGTACTGCTTGAGCTAGAAAATACTGTCATCCTGAAATAACCCACACCCCTGTATCTGTCCTTGGGTGGGGAAGCAGAGCTAAGTCTGAAGTAAAAAGTGGAGGTAGCGTGGTGCACAGAGTGGTGAGAACACGGACTCAAGTTTAGAAGCAGCCCCTGTGCATCTCTCCACCCTATATGAGACCTGGGCAATTCTTCAGACAAAGCCGCAAGCGTACATCTCCTCACATTGATGCTGGTACCAAACAGAGGCAGTTGCAACATTGCAGAGAGTTTCAGACCTGATGGTCTTGGTTCTGCTGCACCTTGGGGCCATAAAACACAGACAATACAGAGCTGAATCAGAGATGTGTGGGGAGGAGCTGTTTCTGGAGAAATTTGAACCTGTTGCTGGAGAACTTGAGAATTAAAGGAATCATCAGAAATAAAATTCTGAATAGTTGATTGGCGACCTGATATCTTGAATTTTTACTCTAGCTGTTCTGAAGCAGGGCTTGCATATCTTCAGGCTGAATGCTGAGGAAGGAAGTTGTGTACTACACCCAGGGAGCCCCAGTGGGGTAGGACACAGGGCAAAGCATACATTAGCTAATGCTGACACAACCATGGTTTGAGCTGGCAGGATGGCTTGTGGTGACCCTGTCAGGGCCTGTAGTTCAGCCTCCCCACCTTCCAGGAGTGAAGCTGGCTGTTCAAGGTCAGCTCACTGATACAGGCTGTTGTTAGGAAAGACCTGGAGGGACACTCAGCAAGCGTTACCCCTCTTTCACTTGGGAACTGTCTTAAGATGAAGCTCATTCCTGGCTTCTGCCTGAGCTATGTTGCAGCCATGCCTGTATGTGGCCATGTACCCCACTCATCTGGATCTCCACCTGGGAACTTGACTTCCAAGCTTGAACTGGGATCTTCCTCTGGACTGGAGGCTGAGCCTGGCTACTGGTCACAAACCACTCTGCTTGCCTTGCTCAGGTACAGTGGGACAGAGCCCTAGATGAGGAGATCCTGCCCCTATGGCTCTTGATTCCCTGTCTCTTCAGGAGCGGCTGGTCACTGCAGTGCCCTGGCAGTCTTCCTTCACCTCTCATGAACCATTTCCTTCACTGCAGAGACACCAGTCACTTCACAATCATACCCGGGAAGATTTTAAACACCAACATGGTACATGGTTCCTCACAGCTCCGACTGTGGAGGCAGCCTCAGCAATATTGCCATCGGGGTAGAGGTGCCCTCTGTTTGCTCAAGAAAAGCATGATATCCACATCTGCAGCAGCCTAAACTAGGATTCCCAGAGTACACAGGACACAGCCTGTGGGCAGTCTGAAATACCTGTGGCTGTCCTGGAGAGCTCTCACCAATTTCAGAGGCAGTTCCCAGCCCTCACTGTGCCATCATGCACCAGGCACTGCAGAACCTCTTCCAGAGATCACAAGAGCCTCCCCTTCAGAGAAAAGCAGGAGCTATTGGGCCTGACGGATCACCTCAGGGGCATGCAAAGCTGAGAAGATGAGGAATAGGCTTTTTGTGCTGGTCTGGAACTGCAGTCACAGCTCCAGCTTGATGTCCCACTGGTTAACTGGCCCCATGTGCAGACTTTAGGAACCACACTGTGGACTGTTTACCACTATCAAGGTACATGATGTGGTAGAGCTGTTGTTTTGGGTGGAGTGAAGCAAGGGTTGCCTTGGGCTTTCTTTTAGTTTAATGTCTTTGGTTTGTGTAGGGCTGGCAGGGACAAGGCGTGTGGTATCTTGCCGACGGGTGGTGAAAGGTAAGACAGCACAGTAACTATCCTTCACCTACTGAAGAACTGTGTGGTTCAGAAACGACGCTCATGGACAGGGGTGCCTAGACAGTCCAAGCAACTACTTCACTTCTGATGGCATGAAGCTGGATGTTTCTCCAAAATACAACGACTCCAGCTCTACGCTTTCAAGGAACACAGCTCGGCTTTAGTCCTTAGGTTTCCTCCGTGCACCCTTGTTTCCCTGCTGACCCGTGTTTACCTCAGAAGACGGGACGAACAAGAAAGCCGGTGCTTCCCTACGCGGCTGCTCTGCGCATCTCTCCTCGGGCGCCGGTGCC
>NW_009702672.1:0-218 GCF_000703405.1 Apaloderma vittatum
AACGTGCAGCAGGTGGTTTAGTATATTCTCCGGTTATTATTTTATTACGGGCTCTTTTTATAGCCGCAATCACAATAATGCCCTGGAGTTTCGAGAAGGATTTTACGTCTGTTTCGCACCGCTCACTCGAGCTTCTCAAAATATTTGTTTTGGGACGGGCGACACGTGGGGGACCTGGAGCGGCTTCTGCTCCTCCCTTGCCAAGAGGGAAAGACGCG
>NW_009702672.1:317-563 GCF_000703405.1 Apaloderma vittatum
CTCAAGCCGCCAAGGTGGATGTCGCCAGGACGGCAGAGAGGTTTGGCGGAGCTGTGAAAAGCAGAGATCAGCTTGTCTTGCTTTAACCTACATTAGCTCCGGGTCCATATGGTAGATGCTGCCTGTGGATCCTCAGCACCAAAGCGAGGCCCTATTCTTGCACGCCGCCCTGCTTGTGCCAGATGGTGCCTGGACCAAGTGGCCATGCGTGGGGTGGCTCTGGTTAGCCTAATAAACGTCCAATAC
>NW_009702672.1:598-834 GCF_000703405.1 Apaloderma vittatum
GCAGTCCCCAGCTAGCCTTGCAATACTGAATTAAAGAGCCCCACAGCCCTTCTGTTCCCCTAGGTTAGACACTCATTACCATTTATCAAGCACTGATGTTATCTGGCCTCTCATTTTATTTAGTACCGAAGCTATTAGCATCAGATTTGATTTTGACAGTTGACGCTGCTGCTGGTAAAGCCGGGATCTGGCCGGGCGGATCGCTGCAAAATTCCGAGTTCATCAGCGGCGACACA
>NW_009702673.1:0-10661 GCF_000703405.1 Apaloderma vittatum
TCCCCTCATCAAGATCGTTGATGAATATGGTCCCATCACTGAGCCCTGAGGGACACCACTTGTGATCTGCTGCCAACTGAATTTAACTCCATTGACCACAACTCTTTGGGCCCGGTCATCCAGTCAGTGTTTCACCCAGCAGAGTATGCGTCCATCCAAGCCATGGGCAGCCAGCTTAGCCATAAGGATGTTGTGAGGGACGGTGTCTTATAAGATTTCTTCCCTACCACATTGTGTTGGGTTTGCATCTTATGGGCTTTTTTGGTAGCAGGGCAGGCTACAGGGCTAGCTCCCTGAGAAAATTCCAGAGACTTCCCCAGCCTAGGTCACAGTCAGACCCACCTCTGGCCAAGGCCAGACCAATCAGTGCCTCTGCCATCAATGTATTTAAAAGGGAAAACCTGTTGGGCAACTTCATTCCTTTGTGTTGGGGAGCTCTTTGTTTTGGAGGGGAGGAGGACGTGAGGAGAACAACCATGCGGTTACCTCCATGAGGAGGAAGGAGGGGGAAAAAGGCACTAGAGTAGAGATATCCCTGAGGCCTACGGTGAGATGGCTGCCTGAGGTCTTGCACGCCCAGCAGATTAACAGTGGTGGATGGCCCAAGATCCAGAATCACATGGAGGTCTCCACATCTGAGCAGAAAACATGCCTGAAGCATGCTATGACTCTGAGGAAAGCCTGCTCTGGAGCAATTTAGGAAGAACTGCAACCCCGTGGAAAGGACTCATGCTGGAGAAGTTCATGGAGGACTGTGTCTCATGAGAGGAAGTCCAGGCAGCAGCAGGAGAAGACTAAGGAGTCCTCTCCCTTAGAAGGAGGAGTAGCATGGACAATGTTTAATGAACAGACTGCAATCCCATCCCCTGCTCTCTTGTGCTGATGGTAGGGGGAGGTAGCTGGGAGAAAGGAGGGGTGGGGGAGTGGTGTACTTAAGATGTAATTGTGTTTATTTTCTTACTGTCCTAATCTGATCTAATTGATTGGCTAAACTGGTTGTAGTTTTGTTGTCTAAATTAAATTGATCTTTGTTTTTTGCAAGTGATGAGTAAGCCCCCCCTGTCCTTAATCTTGATCTTCAAGCCTTTTGTTGAATTTTTTCCTTCCCATCTTGAAAATGAGGGAGGTAGGAGGGAGCGAGTGGCTGCGTGGTTCCTTATTGCTAGCTGAGTGTGCACAAACCACAACACATATCTAGCTTTTCTGAAGAGTACTGGCGCTCTCTAACTGTGTTAGAAGATGGAATCTATCCACCACCCTGTGAGTGAGGTGCCTCAGTTTTCTTTGTTTCTATGATAAAATAATTTTTTATAAATCCAAAACTGCTAACTCACTGCTACTGATCAAATCTCTGATTTGAAGAAAATCCTGTACTTTCTTTGAAATATATAACAGTGGAGGCTAATTCTTATGCTTAATTCCCAAGGCTTTTTTTCCTTGTATAGTAATTAAAGAAAACGGACATACAAATTATGCTAATATAGTCTACAATGTATTTTAATAATTCAAAAATCTTATTTATTTAATTTTTGGAGAAATTGTAGGAACTGAAATATTTAATCAGCTTCTGTAGTACATAAAAAAATTTCTTTATTATCTTCCATAACTACATTTCGCTGTCAAGAACAACACTGGCATTAGATCTGTATCCAAATGTGATGAATACGTTTTAATATAGATACAGCATACTGAACAACTCGTTGCACTGCAGGCGAGAGGAAAAGTGCCTTGTGGCTCTAATATTAGGCAATGGTACAAGTGTTAAGCAGTGGTATCAGCCAGAGAAGCCAGCCTGCCTGTTACACAGCCACATGTCCCTGTGTCATGTGCAGTACCTGCAGCTATTCTGCTTTCCAACACGTGAAATATCGCTGCATCCAACTTTCTCTGGGCCTGACCGCACTTACCTTGGCAGATCTTCAGTGTTCAGGGTTTGAATGCAGCTGCTTAACAGAAATGGTGCCTTTCTGCTTTAAGAACCAAGGACTAATTCTCAGCTCATTAACTTACACATGTAAATTAGACTGTCCAGTGTCACTTTGTGGACAATATGGCTTTCTATCACTAGTCAGAGAGGTTTGATAGCTGTAGCAAATGACTGCACAGACCTTGTAGAATAAAACTCCAAAACCATCATTCAATTCTTCAGCTGGAACAAGATAGATAAAGGTTAAAAAAGAAAAGAGAGAGAGGAGGGGAGAGAGAGAAAAGAAACTTTAGCTATATCCCTGTCAATATTTTCTTGCCTTCTGAGAAAATTAGTGATTTCATATGGGATCTTCTCAACATCTGGGCAAACTGGATGACCCCATGAAACCCACAGCTTCCCCACCCCTTCCTCATAGTCACTGTACTTGCTCATGTTGCACAGGTCCTCTCTCAGTCCAGGTTTTATGGCCCTATGGATTACTATGAGTTTCCACAAGTTCCAGTATTACCACTGATTCTTCTTGATTTTCTTTGTGGAAGAAATGTTACTCCTGAAACACTGGAGAAGAAGTTGGTGAGAAAAGGAAAAGTAAACCCTTGTTATTAGGAAATTATGCACATTTTGATGTGTGGCCTGTGATCTTGAGGTCTTATAAAAAATACATCATCATACAATTAGGGAACATTGTATTCATAATATAGCAGAACTAAATTCAACATAGAACCTAAAGTGAAATCTAAGCATTGAACACTGTAATTTGACACTGATAATTTTTTACTGTAATTTGACACTGATAATTTTTTAAATTACATTACCTATGTGTTAATGAACTATTCTTTTTTTTTTATATACTCCTAAGATTCTTTTCTAAAAGAAGAAAAGTTGTATATGCTCACTTTTATTGTCCAGTATCCTGGGAGGAAAGTATCTGCACTGTATATGTTATATCTCTATATCACATACTTTAAACTGTTGTCTTTTTTTACCCTCCCATTCCTCTCCTCACTGAAGATAGAGGCAAATTATATTTCTAATATCTATTTATTTATATAATAATTAAACTGAGAACATAAACAAACCAAGGGTGGAGAACACTAATAAGACTTGTGACAGTGTTGCTCTTGAAATATTTGTTTAAATCAAAAACAATAGACTCATTTCCCAGATACAGAGGCAAATCAAGCAATATTTGATATTGCTAGTAAGGTTCAAGTGCTTCCTTTACTCTACTGGAGCCACAGATACTGTCTTTCTCAGCTGCCATCTGTAGAATCAGCAAAAATTGTTATAGTGTCATTAACACTTTAAAATTCCTGACTCCACCCCCCCCAAAAAATAAAAAAAATAAAAAAAATTGTTTTATACAATGAAATCGTTTATTCTATATGGAGTGAATAATTTTCTAAGATCAGAGACCTTAACATTTAACTTTCAGTAGCTCGACTGCTGTCAATTTATAATTAACAGCTTGCTATTTAATTAGCAGGTTTCAATGCATTTTATTAGTGAATTACTGGTGAATAAACATATGAATGGTTTTTATTAGTTTGTTGACAATAAATGCTTGCTGCATTCTAAACTCGATAAAACGCTCCGATACTGGAGCCTTGTCCTTACCCATTCCAATGTGCGGTGGTTGCGTTGCGCCGCATGCAAGAGTCTCACCAGATGGAGACGGTGAGGAGAGGGAGCTGTGTTGGGCAGCAGCAAGCACTGGTGTGTGAGGAAGTGAAGGGCAAGGCGTGTTTCTTGCCAGGGGGTCTGCTTTGGAAGAACTAGCAAACTCAACCGATGGTTGTAGTTTTTTTGCCTTTTTTCATGTAATATTTGCCACAAAGTAACTGGAATAGATAGAGATGGATATCCTAGTAGCCTGGAAACTTTAAAAGGCTGACCAGCTTTAATTGTGGGAGCATGAGAAAGGCAGGCAGTCTTGTTTCTTTCCTCTAGTGACAACTGAGTTACTGTTTATCGCATGTTAAACTCTGAAACTCTGATTCACTGGAACAGGTTGTCCAGAGAAGTTGTCGATATCTCATTCCTGGAAGCGTTCAAGGCCAGACTGGATGGGTGTTTGAGAAACCTGCTCTAGTAGGAGGTGTCCCTGCCCATGACAGGGTGTTGGAACTAGGTGATCTTCAAGGTCCTTTCCAACTCAAACCATTCTATGATTCTAGGAATACATAAAAACCCCACCACTGCATAGCTGCAAAATGTTGGTCAGCCTGTGAGAACTGAACCCATCTGATGAATCTTGCTCTAGGAAATTCCAGTAAGAAATGAGTGTTTCATTTCATGAAAGAGATTTCATCTTCTTCCAGTAGGAAATTTTTATTTCATACACCTGCTTAGAAGGAGATATTTGCGTATGTCTTTTGAACACATACAAAATACTTTGGAAAAGCTTAAAATAGGGGAGTTAAATAGACGACAGGCATGGCTGATATTAGGTTGGGCTTAATAACAAAATCCTAGGTAAAATCTACTTTCTTTCTGAACTGAGAAACAAAGAAGCAGTATGAGCTTAATTTTAGATTATTATATTCTAAGACAACTAGTTACAGTGTTGAACATTCACAATAAGGTAAAAGTATGTCTTCATCAGAGATCTTTAACACATCTCAGGCCAATGACATGCTTACATACTTTTTGATCCTACTAACTCTCAGGGTGAAGTCTTTCCAGCTTCAGTGTTGTTCAGGAAAGCCTGCCCTAGAGGATCCTGCTTCGGCAGGGAGGTTGGACTAGATGATCTCTGGAGGTCCCTTCCAACCCCTAACATTCTATGTTTCTATGATTTAAACATGTTGAACTGTAAGCACCTTAGATTTCTCATTGCCTTCAGTGGGCCTTCAGCTATCCTGAAACTTGATTAAGTTTACTTTAAATTCAGTAAAGTTGGTCCAGCTTCCTCCCTGTAAACAAAATTTAGGATTAGTGTATCAGGTTATAGTGAGTCTGTGCTGATGTTAAGTGTAAAGTTTATTTGATTGCTGTTCAGCTTACGCCATATTCTTTTTTTTGGAAAGTTGACATAATTGCTGAGCTTCTAATAGAAATAATTTTCAAAAGCTTCCTTGAAGCTCCAGCTTATTCAGAAATGGTAAAGCAGTGCACTTTAAAAATCAACTGAATTTACATGAGAAGCTGTATATTCATTTTGCTAAGCAGCTTCTCTGGACATATTTTATACTAGTAATCTCGAACTGAGATGGGAGATCTTCTGTACTCCACGAACTATACTAGACCCAAGGACCTAAGAAGGTATACCAGCTATATCCTCAATACTTAAGATAATCCTATACATGCTGTATTTCAGCACAGTGCGTCCAAAGAAAACAAATTTGGGAACCACTTCTTCCAGATTTCTGGAGATTGTGTTTATGTTCTGTGTCATAGTGATGAAAATGAGAAGGCAGGTGTCCTGGCCCACAAAGCTTCTGAGGAGGGGAGTCTCTACACCAAGACTTTTATGCTAAGTTGGGAAGAGACATAAAGGGTTACTTGGTTTTTCCTGCCTTTTCAAATACTCAGCCAGAGCAAAACATTTAAAATAAAATGTCTTCTGATTTACATCCTGAGTATCATAGTACTTTCCTTAAAACAACTAGAAATATTGCTTTCTGAGGAGACTTTTTTGTGCCAGCACCTACATATGTTGAAAGTTGAGTCATCTGCTTTTGAACCTTTGCTTTTATTTAACAATGGGCTTAATTAAAATAAACTATTTTATATTTTTCTGTTGTCAGAATAGATATTTGCTGCCCACTTGGTAAATTATCACCTTGCTTTGTCTTCCATAAGACAAGCAGTCTGATCCAGCATTTTTGTAATGGGAGAGAGAGCATTATCATGTCATGCTGTGCTACGCCATTGGAGTTATTTCTTTAAAAGAGCAAATATCTATCTAACCACTTGTGCAGAAAGACATTTTTGCAATATGTACATGTTATCTCCCTAAACTAGGCTTAAGCCACCACAAATGACCACTCTTCTGCTCTTACTGAACTTGAATGGCAGCTGGAAAAGCCAATGACTTCTTTTATATTTTTTCTTCCAGCTCCAGCATCCTTGCACCAAAAAGGAACTTCTCATAGTTATCAAAACATGTTCAAAGAACTGAAACAGTAGTAAATATAAATTAACCATGTAGATAAATATAGCCTTTACTGCAGAATGATAAAAGGATGCAGACAATAGGAGGCAGGACTAGTGAAGTAACTGTTTCCATCATATCCCTTCAGCTCTGAGAATATCACTCAGAGGTGCAATTTTTGTTGTCAATCACACCTTTGTCTCCCTTTGACTAAAAACCTTCCACCTACATTAGAAATCCATTAACCATGCTGCTTTTATGAGAGGTATTTTACTTGACAGGAGGGTGGTTTCCCCCTTTTTATCAAATCATTCTTTAGGCTTCATTTTTGTATCTGTTTTACATGGCAGCCTGAGACCACCGAGCTGCCTGTGTGTATTGATTTAAGGCAACTCAAAGAAAACCAGAGAAAATGGCCCATCACCATAAATGACTTATGACCTTTCTTCAATTTGCATCAGCAGATCTCTGTGAGGTTTAACTACTGATGGTAGGACAAATTTTTGGTATAATGAAGATCTGTAATTGTAGGAAACAAAAAAATTAGAAATTATTAAGTTATTGAAAAGAAACGTCCCTGGGAACAACGGAAGTCTGTACTAATGGGTAATCGTGGTCATCTGATCTTAGTTTTATTTTTGACAATTGCCACAGTATCTCTGAAAATTCTGTTTAAGCAAAAACATTTTTTCATTATTTCGTACCTGTCACTGTGTCTCCCACAGACCACAGAAAGGTGAAGAAAAGAAAGAACTTTAAATTTGGAAAATGTGTTTAAAACTGAGCTTACATATAATCTAAATGTATTGTCAAAGATGATGAAAAAACCCCACTTTTTTATTTTTTAATAACAGCAGTAGTTCAAAGGCAATGAAGAAGCTTTGAGAAGATTCGATTCTCTTCCATAGAAAGGTAATTTGACCTTTTTGTGTACTTAGTAAACTTTGCAGCTAGATGTTGGCTGGGAGGGAACCATTCAAGTGTTCAAGTGACTTGTTTTCAATACAGCTGATGTATTATCTGGTAAGGTAATATGAGAAACAAGTAATTTTATAGGGTCATGACCTTCTTATAGCACTATCTAGGGATACGGATTAATATAAAGTGGAATGCCAGCTATTTAAAATGGTAAATGATCGTCTTTCTTTCCTTCCCTCTCGTATCATAGTTGTTGCCTGTGCACATTTTTGCTCTTATACACTGGAAGCTATTTGTCTATTTTTTTTAAAAAAATGTATACTTTCAAGATCTTCTATAGTCCTTTTTTGCCTGCGTGTCTTTCTTGTTCTCTAGGACATTGCAAAAGCTTTGTAAAATCTTCTTTCTTCCACATCAGTTCTTAAAAGGAGCAAGGTGCTTGGGAGGAGCTGTTTGCAAGAGTTATTTTGAACCTGAGTCAAATCCATTTCTGAAATACTTTGTGTGTGTGTTTTGGGAGGATAGGGATAAAAGTTGCTGCTCAGTGGCTTGGCATATGTTTTCACACTCAGCTGTCTAAGCTCTTTCTTTTTTCTTGCCTGACATAGACACTATTCCACACTTGCATTGTCAGTTCTTTTTTCTTGTTCAAACCAAGAAAGATTTCAAATCAGTAACCAGGATCTATATTTTCTTTCTGAACGTATCCTTCCATTATAGTGTCTTTGTTAGTTCCCATGACTGGAAAAATATACTGCTATTTAACTCAGGCTCTTCAATCTATACTTTTGCCTGACTGTAGTATTTTTCTTCTTTTATTTCTTGCACGGCTTTTCCAATGCGAGGATGTTACTGTGCTGATTTCACATGAGAAACAGAAAAATTAGTTGAGATTTTGAACCCAGAAAAAAAGCAAAGCATTTACTACTGCATTCACAATTGAGGGGCAACCTTAAGCCAATTAGCTTATTGATAAAATGGATTTAAGTATGTAGGCAATACTATTAAATCAAAATATGTTCTCTTGTGTAGAATTTGGCTTTTCTCTTTTTATAGGCATGTTAGACAGATTCTTTGTTCCATAAATTAGTTAGAATTTTATAAGCTTATTACCAAAAGCTGTAGTTATGAGAGAAAAGTGAACAAGAACCTCAGTTTTGGTATTTTACTCCACTGTAGATTATTATGAAACTAATTAATTGTACAGTAATCTATAAATGGAAATTACTATTTTTAAGAAGTAAAAACTTGTATTCTACCTCCTTAATATTTTAATGTTTTTCTTGTTTCTCTATTTCATATTTTACACAACTCCATGTTTATGAAAATGTCAAGAGTTCTTCATTAGTTATAACCTTTACAAGAGGTTTTAGTGTTTCAGTTCGACAGATTTATATATAAGAAATGTGCATGAGTAAAAAACTTAAAAAGTGCCTGCAAAAAATGGGATTCATAATGGCATATATAAAGCAAACCCAATACATTTCTAAATGAAAGAACAAACAAAATACGATTTCTGATGATTAAAGACCAAGTATCATTTTTGTTCATAGTGGACAGAAATTAGTGGAATAGTTGATATTTGGAAGAAGTAATGGTTAAGTTACATGATGAGATGTTCCAGATAAGCCACTTCTATTATCTAACCACTACAACTGATCCACAACAGTAAAAGGATATGAACTCTCTATACAAAAAATCTAGATCAAAATTTTAGCTATTTTTTCTTTCTAGAATTGCTCAAATTTGTCTGATCTTATTTCTCAGCCAGTTGTAACAGAACTAAAATGTTAATTCCTTCTCCCTCCTCTTGCCCTGATTCTCTACATTGTCAACCATTTTCTAAAACCTAAGCCAATACCTTATCTATTAATCATCTTACAAAAAGAAGTGCAAAATCTAGGTTTCTTGAGTCATCTCCCTGTATTGTCTCAGATACAATTTTGTAAAGATCTTGTGCTCTTAAATATTTGTGATGTTGTTTTACACAGTATGTTGAAACTTTTAAAATAAGTTAAAAAATATCAAGAAAATACGTTCTCAGAGTTGAACTGTGGATAATATTTACCTATACGAAGAATGAGTCAGTAGTGTCAGAACATCAAAAAGCTAGTTATAAATGCTAGTCAATCATTAAATCACCAAATTCCTCACAAACATAACCAAACTTCATAGTACCTAAAGAGGCTTCTAAAATACTGTCTATTTGATAATGAATTCTAGCTTAATAATATTTGTAACATTAATCAATTTAATAGCTTGAGGCCTGTTACATATTTTAACAATGAAATTTAATTATTCCTCAATTTATGAATCTTAGCCCTGAGGCCAATTAAAAAACTTCCTTTCAACATGTCTATCCTTGTGTACTGCTTAAAGACCTCCCTCTTTCAATTCTTCCCTAGAATTAAGAAAATACACGTTTTAGTCTCCAGTCTCAACAGTCAGATTTCAGTGACTCCTGTTTACCAAAAAAAAGTCAGATTTCAATGACTCCTGTTTACCAGAAAAAGAGTACAAACAATGAGTTTATATCCCATTTTAGGATTTTTAAACATGAAAGACAGCAATGAAGCTTTTGTTAGCAATAATTTTCTGCAGCAACAGTTGCTGTTGTTTAATCCTAGGATGTTTGGTTTCTGGAGCTTCCTGATGGTGAAATTTTCTCTCTGTTACCCTACGTGTGAAAAAGATAATATAGCATAGGAGACTTCTGGTTGTAAGTTAGTTGATTTTCTATCTTGAAAGAAGTTTGAGAAAAAAGGGAGGAAGCTAAGTATTGTCAGCTGTGACAGGTTTGAAGGATCTGAGCACTTGTATATGCAGCCTTACCTACTCTTTAAAGCTGTGAATATGCCCAAATCCTTGCAACAGTTCTGTGAGCTTTCAACATAGTTTCTGGTTCCGTGAGGCTTCTTCTTTAGTATACAATTTATCCAATATACAAGTGTCTTCTAAGAAAAATGGTGGTCGCCTACTTTATTGTCCAGTGCAAATTTACCTTTAGTAGCTAGCATAGAATATCATTGTAATGACACACTTTTGCATTGAGATGGGTGATTTCTTCCTGTTACAAAACTTATCTCAGTAACAGTACTTTATTATTATGGTACTTATACTACTCAGCTGGCTTTTGAGAAGCTTTTGAGAAAAAAACCAACCCACCTAGCTAAAAGTAACAGTAGACCATGGTCAAATAAGAATATCTAATAGTAATATAAAAATCCAACAGATTGTCAGTGCAGCAATAGTAAATTCTATCAGAAAATGAAATGCTGTACTTTGCTTGAGAGGAAGTCATCAATGTATTTTGCATATACACAAAGCAGAAAAACTTTTGGTTCCCTACCTGGAAGGACAAAGATTGTGCCATTAATTTCCTTTTTTTAATTTTATTTTTAAATTATAGGCCAGAATCTTACACGTGAATATGGATATGTGATCAAATATATGCAATTGTTGAGACTAGCCCTTGCATTAGAATGGCAGCAATCTCACCTTTTTCTTTGCATGCAAAATGACAGGTATCATACGGAAGAACTCTGTGTGTATTTAAACATGGATTCAGAGATTAAAAATGACTTGCAATGATGAAATCCGGTAAATGCTCTTTAACATATTTATATGTTTTCTATAAAGCAAAATGATTTGCAATTAATTAATATAAAGTCTTTTATTATTTTACCTTCCTCAGTCTCATGTCGCTGACAATTTCCT